>NW_017306618.1:29479-35478 GCF_000935625.1 Nanorana parkeri | reverse complement strand
GAGAGCAATAATTTTAGGCCCATCAATCACTGATAACACTAAACTGATGAGCGATAAAATCTTTTAAAGCGTCGCCTCTGATCAATTTTGGCTATGGTGTCTTTTTGCGATTTCGCGGGCGCGTGCAATTTTAAGGCTTGACATGTTTGGTGTCTATTTACCCGACTTGACCCAGTATTTTATATTTTAGCAAAAAATTGGGTAAAAATAAATGTTTCCTAAAATAATAAAGGGAAAACCATTTTTTTTTTAAATATTCAGTTTTTTTGTTATATAGTAAAAAATAAAACCTGCAGTGGTGATTAAATACCACCAAAAGAAAGCTCTATCTGTCCCCAAAAAATGGTATAAAATTAATTTCAGTACAGCGTTGCATGACGGAATAAACGTCAGCCAAAGTACCGCAGCGCTGAATACTGAAAAATGGCCTGGCCAGGAAGGGGGTGTAAACACCCCGGTCAGCAAGTGGTTAAAGGAGAACCATGGGAAGAGTAAAATACACTCATCCCCATAGTTAGAGCTAACGTGTGACACTGAAGCTGTCACACGCCAGCTCTGTTAATCGAAAACTGAATGGTCACATACTGCTAATCACTCAGTTCACATTCTTATCCCTGCAGAATGTGGTGACTGCCAGATTCCCCTTCCCTTCTCTCTGTTCCTCCAGCGCTCATTGGAGGACAGACAGGGGAGGAGGTGGGCACAGCTGACTCTGGATCTAGAAAGGAAGAGGCATTGACAATCAGGCAGCAGGGTGGATCCCAACTATATTGTCGGGATCCCTCCTGGCTGTAGTGCGGCTCTGCTGTCAACATATAGCGGGTAATAGCCTGCTATAAGCCAGGTTTAGGGATATTAATAAATGTCCTCCTGTGACCCTAAAGAGAACAAGTTCTCTTTTAAGATCCTGTTGCTGGTCAGTAGTCAGCAACAAGATCTCAAGTGTGACATGGCCCACCCAATATCTCAAACCTGTTTACATGCTGACACTCCTTCTGTGGCCGCATGAGCGAGGCTTCATTCCTTGCTAGAGAAATTCTGTAGCGTTTCCATCAGCTAGCACGTAACACCTCACTGATCGGGCCAGCAAGGGAGCAACACTGTAGAAACAGGTATTTCTCTGTCCTGTATAGCAGTGACAGGATCATAAGTGTGCCCTGGCCCTTATTGCCAGGTTTACATTTTTTAAATAAGACTTTTATACTTTGTTATCTTTATATGTCATATTTATATGATTTTATTGTATATATACTGTAGATTTGCTGATTCTATTTCTACCAGCTAATTGTATATATGGCAGTAGTAGCCAGCATCTTTGCAACAACTGCTGAGATTAAATCAATAACAGTACAGGTCAGTGTATTGTTCATTAGGACAGAGTCACCATGTAGAACAACTAAGCTGGAAGCAGAGGTTTTGTTCGTATTTAATAAGCATTGGTTATCGATATGCTAAGAGAGATGGTTCTGCCAGACACTCAGTCTTAAACAGCTAATTGTGAGAAGTTCCCTGAACAGCCCAGTACTACATGCAGAAAAGATGTGAAACCAGTACGTTAGACATGTGCATTCAGATTCGGATGAACCGGCAAATCAACGAAATTCAGTTGATTCGGCAGTTCGCCCGCATCCGAAATAACTAATTTATTATATGCCTGAATATACTAAAACTATATTCGGCATACATAAATTTGTTTGCAGAACAAGTGGCGGCCATATTGGCCGCCGACACGTTCTGCGCAGACGTGCCACTATCCTTGAGTATATCTTGGTATACACCAAGATGGTGGCACCCGAACATATGGGCGTCGCCATGTTGGTGTATACCAAGATACACCCAAGGATGGCGGCGCGCAAGCGCAGAACGCGCCAGCGGCTGACATGGCCGCCAATCGTTCTGCATTTTCAGTGTGATGTCACATGCTGAATGAGCGGTGGCCATATCGTTCTGCGCTTGCGCGCCGGCGTCTCTAAGTGTATCTTGGTATACGCTCGTTCTGGATTTTCACTGTGCGGTTTTCGGATTTTGATTTGTTTAATCAGAAACCTATTTTTTTTGCCCTTCACATGTCTACTGTACCTGCACATGTCTACTGTATAACCAGTCACACCACCAGTATCATTCAAGTACTGGGATCAGAGCAGGAGTACAGAATACAGGGTACTTTTCGCTGCAGATCCTCAAGTGTGATATATCTATTATTGTGTGCAAAGTGCCCTACAGCAGTGATGGTTAAGTTTCCTCATATAGGGGGCCTCAAGGACCTACTTCAGGAGGCAGTCATAGACTGGGGACATGCCTCAGTAGACAGTCAAAGACTGGGGACATAGTTACATAGTATTTGAAGTTGAATAAAGACACAGGTACCTCAAGTTCAATCTTTATGTGTATGTGTGTGTTTAGTGCATGCATGTGGGTATATGTTTGGTCTTAGTTTTTATGAATACCTGTACCCCTGTATGTTATGGTCCCTGAGCAAAATATCTAATTGATTTGACATGCTTCAGAAGACAGTCATAGACTGGGGATATGCTTCAGGAGACAGTCATAGACTGAAGACATGTTTCAGGAGACAGTCATAGACTGGGAACACGTTTCAGAAGACCGCAATAGACTAGGGACATGCTTCAGGAGACAGTCATAGACTGGGGTCATGCTTCAGGAGACAGACATAGAGTTGGGTAATGCATCAGGAGACAGACATAGAGTTGGGTAATGCATCAGGAGACAGTCATAGACTGGGGATATGCTTCAGGAGAAAGCCATAGCCTGGGGACTTGCTTCAAAAGACAGTCATAGACTGGGGACATGCTTCAGGAGACACTCATCGACTGTAGACATGTTTCAGCAGACAGTCATTGACTGGGAACATGTTTCAGAAGACAACCATAGACTGGGGACATGCTTCAGGAGACAGCCATAGCCTGGGGATATGCTTCAAAAGACAGTCATAGCCTGGGGACATGATTCAAGAGACAGCCATAGCCTGTGGGCATGCTTCAGGAGAAAGTCATAGACTGGGGACATGCTTCAGGAGATAGCCATAGACTGTGGGCATGCTTCAGGAGACAGACATAGACTTAGGAAATTCTTCAGGTGACAGCCATAGACTGGGGACATGCTTCAGGAGACAGACATAGACTGGGGGCATGCTTCAGGAGACAGCCATAGACTGGGGGCACGCTTCAGGAGACAGCCATAAACTGGAAGCATGCTTCGGCGGACAGCCATAGACTGGGGACATGCTTCAGGAGACAGCCATAGACTGGAAGCATGCTTCGGGGGACAGCCATAGACTGGGGACATGCTTCAGGAGACAGCCATAGACTGGAAGCATGCTTCGGGGGACAGCCATAGACTGGGGACATGCTTCAGGAGACAGCCATAGACTAGGGACATGTTTCAGGAAGGGAATTGTCAAAGGTCCGACCACTTCAGATTCCCATTTATTCCTGATAAAGTCGTACAGGTAGAGGGAGGTCCTCATTATTCATATAGAAGTGTATACTCGCTAGGCTGGAACACAAGCAGCAAGCATGGTGGGTCTGCACATCCACTTATATGATTTGAATGCCTTCCATCATATAAAAATGGAAACTGATGCTACCTTTCCATTCAAATGTTCTCCTCAACACAGTTCTCTTTGTAAATATTTTCAGACACCGCACTGAACGCATGTCAGTGATAATTGTGATTATAATAACACATGACGACATTCAATGATTAAAATAATATTACTGGATCTCCAAAAAAATGTTAAAGGCTAAGTTTACCTTTTTGATCATGTTTTGTGAAACATGGGCACATTCCTCATCCCCTCACCCTCAAACTGCCCCCTCTTACCTGAATCATGAGGTTCTTCTACCCACAACCTCCTGTATGCAATTGGCGGGGCTGTGTTTGGCTCTGCCCCTGCTTAGCTGTGTCATCCATTCACAAATTCATTCATAGGATCTATGAATGAAAAGACTACAAGCCCCATTTGTCACAGCAGCAAATGGACTCCTAGATCCCAGTGGAGCACAAGTAACGGCGCTGCGCTTGTAGTCCACTAATACTTTCTCCAGTCCCATAACAGAAGTCGTGTACCATGGTACAGACCTGTGGCTGGGGGAATAGTCTACAGAAGCCTGGGCATTGCACCTGTGATCCACTGATCGCGGTTGCAATGCTTTCCAGGCTCCTATGCTAAAAAACAAAGCAATGCATTTATTTATTTCATTTTTGCTTAAAAGGAACTATATCTTTATGATTTATGATCAGAACCTCGGTCGGGAATTAATTGCTGTTTGTGTCCCCTTTGGGAAGATTTCCCTTTGCTTCCTGTTCCACTGTTCCAGTGACCACACAAGAAATAACGGGAAATCCCTCCAGTATGGCACAAAGTAGCAATAAAACTTTACAGAGATTGAATTCCTGTTTAAGGCCACTATAAAATAAGTAATTCACTGCTGTCTATTTCCTAAGAGAGTTCCAGACTACAAAGGAATAAGGAGAAAAGAAAAAAAATATATATATATAATCTACAGAATGTAAGGACAGGAGCACAGCAGCTACATCTTGACAGAGTTTCTAAGCCGTCCTCACTATGCCCCAAAAGAGTGATGTCCTTCGTATCTCTTTTATGACAATGCATGCTCTTGATCGGTATAATTCAGTGGAGGAAGTGGCCGCAGGCACATTGTTTCTCAGGATATCAGGTACTAGGAAGCTGCTGGTATTCTCTTTAGTTGCTCTTCAATGTCAAGGAAACAATGTAAAAGTGATAACTGCTCATGGTTAGTGATTTCAAGAGATATTGTCCTATTACTTTCTATTCCAAACCCATCCCGCTTTTTAATTAGATGAGTATTCATCATTTAGGACCGCTCTATAGATGAGTAAGTGTAATGGAAAATAATTAGATCAGATAGGATGCTTTT
This sequence comes from Nanorana parkeri, assembly GCF_000935625.1. Classification (NCBI taxonomy): domain Eukaryota; kingdom Metazoa; phylum Chordata; class Amphibia; order Anura; family Dicroglossidae; genus Nanorana; species Nanorana parkeri. The sequence goes on along the minus strand of NW_017306618.1, from coordinate 30,556 downwards.
AACTTGCTATTTTGTTGAAGTAAACCGTTTCATTATTGCCGATGTATAATGGACAAGACGAATTCCACTGCATTGGCGACATATATCGTACGCTGTTATAAAGGAATTTTCAAGTGCCATTAAACAGAGCATAAATGGTGCCATTATCTTGTTACGGTACTTGTGTTATTGGTTTGTGATCTAGTGGAGTGGCCCGAGTACATTTTCCCCTTTTATTATCAGTGCAAACAAAAGGCAGACATGGCAATTTGTGTGTAATACAGATCCTGGCTGTTATCTAAGGTCTAATTTAAACACAAGAAGCATGGGTGTAGATAATTTTGTTTCCCTAAGGCCCACGTGTGCCAGGGCTTAAGGCAGCAGAGTACACTATATGTCCAAAAGTATGTGGAGACCTCTCCAAATTATTAAGCTCAAGTGCACAAACCCAGCTCCATAAAGACATTGATTGACCAGGTTGGTGTGATAGAACTTGAATGGCCTGCACAGAGCCCTGACCTCAACCCTACTGAACATCGCAGGGATGAAATTGTTATCCCGTTTTTCTCAACCAACATCAGCACCTGACCACACAAATGGCCACTCTTCCCAGAAGATTGAAGGCTGTTGCATCTTCAACCCCATCTTAATGTCCACGGTTTTGGGGTGGGATGTCCAGCACACTCTTATAGGTGTGATGGTCAGGAGTCTACAAACTTTAGCCTTTCTAGTGCAGCTTTTGTCAACCCGGGTAGCACAGTGGCACCCTGGGGCGCCTTTTGGCTTTCTCAGGGGTGCCTTGACATTTTTGCTTTCCATGGTGAAGGCAGGCTTCTGATTTGAAAGGGGCTCCTAATGTGACAAGAGAACTCTGGTGTGACAAGAGGGGCTTTGATATGAATGGGGACTGTGAATTGAAGGGGGAGGGGGGGGTTCTGATGTGAAGACGGCTCCTAATGTAAAAGGGAGGGTTCTGATGGGAAGAGGGCTCCCGATGTGAAGGGGAAAGGGCTCTTATGTGGAAGGTGTGGCTCCAGATGTAAAGAGGGACTCCTGATTTGAAGAGGAGATTAATTTTGTGGTGTTTTATTTGACACC
>NW_017306618.1:0-29278 GCF_000935625.1 Nanorana parkeri | reverse complement strand
AAGGATCAATGCTATTCTCTTTATTTTTACATTTACGGTTTTTACATTTTAGTCTGGGGTGCCTCGAGATTTTGCCTACTTTTAAAGGGTGTTGTAACTGAAAATAGGTCGAGAAATACTGTTCTAATGTATGAGAAGGAGATCATATGATTTATCATAGGTTTGGCCACATTTAGGACAATGCACATGCTGGGACAACATATACATGATGGGACACCTATAGCAGCCAATGCCAAGATGACAAAGTGTGCCCTTCCTGGCCAAATATACCTATCTACATAATAATTCACATGCAAAAACCATGTTAGTGGCTGCTTATGTCCTTCATGCTACAGTTATGCACATTGTCTTAGCGCTGCTCTCTCTGTGTTCCTGCTTGTGTGAACCTTCACTTCCAACATATATGCCAACCTTAGATGCATGGACTAAAAGGTTTCTGTTTACCCTGATTATACTCACCCATTTCTTTTCACATATCTATAGTCCATACCAGTGAACGTTAAACGCCAGTGGTAGATTCTTATATAAAGCATGAAGCTTTCTACCTTCAGTAGCTTATTTGGGTTTAAAGCAGAACGCCAGGTAACTATGTTGCTGCTTCTGCTGTCACTTAATCACCAGATGTCTAAGGCTCTCCTGTCACTGAAGTATCCAGGGGACTCTGACAAACTGCTAAACATGAACCAGAGGAGTATGCTTCTTAGCTCCTTAAAGAAAACTTGGCATTTACACACTGTTAGTCCAAAACGTAGTAGTTTTTAGATTTTTGGATTTTAGTGTTTTATTATGTGTATTGTTCAGTGCAAGGTTCACTTATTCATTAGCGCCCAACCCCACCCACTTAAAAACACTGAATTCCACATTCAAAAAAACCATGCACAAGGAGCATGCTGGAGCATCTTTTCATCAGATTTGGTATCATCAACATTCCCAGGATCTTGCCTGAATGCCTGTAAAGTAATTCAACTCCCCAGGTGGAAGCGTAAGCTCAGGTAAGTATACCAACCTCTTGCTGCTTGCTCCCACCACCCATTTAGTGGTGTCTAAAGTCCAGGAATCGCAGGCGGGCTTACTGATCACGTAATCACTGATATTGGCAGTCAGAGCGGTCACATGACCAGAATCTGTTGGTGACAGCTCAGTCACTGTGCTGTGAGTGCTGAGTGAGTGTGCTCTATGCGTGCGAAAAGAAAGATCTACTTTAAAATACTGCAGATAGAAGCCTGGGATTGTCAGGGAACAAAGAAAACAGACAGAAACTTAAACTTGGACGTTGTCGGTGCCAAGCCAGAGATCAGATGCCAAAGCGGGTAGTCAGCCACACCAGGTCAGGGAACATTGAGAGCAGGATGAACAGAAACAATAGCCCGAGTCAGGAACCAGGAGATTAGTCAGCCAGGGCCTTACACAGAGAACAGGAACAACAGAAAAGCACTTGGTATATCTGAACACACGTAAGGGCAGATACTAAATGAACAAGTTGATCGCTAAATAGTGAGCTGGTGTTTGCAGTGCCAAAGGGGAACAAAAAGTGTCAGACACACTGCAACAGAAGACAGGCTGAAGCTTAACTGGACAAGGAAGGGTAAGAAACCCTGGCAGGGATTTAGAGAAGTAGAGTTTCATGGATGGGAGGGATCACCAATTGGCTAAGAAGTTTTTTTTAATCTTAATTCAGTCTATAGTTAATTATCATAGTGATGATATTAGTAGTCCATTTTCTATATAGGCTTTGTATGTGTTTATGTGTTATAAGACGTATTGGATATTTACAGGAAGTAAAACAAAGAGATACGTCATATATAATGTAATATTCTTATAGCTTTTTCTGGAAGCCACTTTAGCCTACAGAAAAGCAATATCTATATCCTAAAGCAGCCAACTTAAAACTGCATTATAAAAACAAGTTAAGTCTGATGAGGTATATGGCATTTTAAGCCCTCATTCACACTAGAAACGGCCAGCACGTACAGCTCCATGCTGCGTGCACGGCCGTATCGCGCAGCTCCCGGGAAGGACAGGTACTGCGTGTGATTAGTACGCAGCCCCTGTCCTTCTCTATGGGACTAGGTGCCGTACGCCGCTCTACGTTCACCCGCCCTGCACGTCCGTTCGGGTAAGCGTACTCGTACGCTGACAGGATGGATCCTGTCTGCGTCCGAGCCAGGAAACACGCACCCGCACGGACCTGCACTTGAGGTGAGCGTAGCGGGGCATATGGCCGCGTACTCCCATAGAGAAGGACGGGGGCTGCGTACTAATCACACGCAGCACCTGTCCTTCCCGGGAGCTGCCCGATACGGCCGTGCACGCAGCACGGAGCTGTACGTGCCGGCCGTTTCTAGTGTGAATGAGGGCTAAGAAATGCTGTACTATCTTTAACATTAACACTTTAGTAACACCAGCAACTATAGGTCTTGCTATAATTCTAGCACTGAGATAGGGGAGCTGAGGCTCTCATACACTGTCATTTGTCCATCCCTTAAAATCCAAAAATCCATAGCAGACCTGTATCTGGCATAAAGGCCCAATGCTATTCTCTTTATTTTTACATTTACGGTTTTTACATTTTAGTCTGGGGTGCCTCGAGATTTTGCCTACTTTTAAAGGGTGTTGTAACTGAAAATAGGTCGAGAAATACTGTTCTAATGTATGAGAAGGAGATCATATGATTTATCATAGGTTTGGCCACATTTAGGACAATGCACATGCTGGGACAACATATACATGATGGGACACCTATAGCAGCCAATGCCAAGATGACAAAGTGTGCCCTTCCTGGCCAAATATACCTATCTACATAATAATTCACATGCAAAAACCATGTTAGTGGCTGCTTATGTCCTTCATGCTACAGTTATGCACATTGTCTTAGCTCTGCTCTCTCTGTGTTCCTGCTTGTGTGAACCTTCACTTCCAACATATATGCCAACCTTAGATGCATGGACTAAAAGGTTTCTGTTTACCCTGATTATACTCACCCATTTCTTTTCACATATCTATAGTCCATACCAGTGAACGTTAAACGCCAGTGGTAGATTCTTATATAAAGCATGAAGCTTTCTACCTTCAGTAGCTTATTTGGGTTTAAAGCAGAACGCCAGGTAACTATGTTGCTGCTTCTGCTGTCACTTAATCACCAGATGTCTAAGGCTCTCCTGTCACTGAAGTATCCAGGGGACTCTGACAAACTGCTAAACATGAACCAGAGGAGTATGCTTCTTAGCTCCTTAAAGAAAACTTGGCATTTACACACTGTTAGTCCAAAACGTAGTAGTTTTTAGATTTTTGGATTTTAGTGTTTTATTATGTGTATTGTTCAGTGCAAGGTTCACTTATTCATTAGCGCCCAACCCCACCCACTTAAAAACACTGAATTCCACATTCAAAAAAACCATGCACAAGGAGCATGCTGGAGCATCTTTTCATCAGATTTGGTATCATCAACATTCCCAGGATCTTGCCTGAATGCCTGTAAAGTAATTCAACTCCCCAGGTGGAAGCGTAAGCTCAGGTAAGTATACCAACCTCTTGCTGCTTGCTCCCACCACCCATTTAGTGGTGTCTAAAGTCCAGGAATCGCAGGCGGGCTTACTGATCACGTAATCACTGATATTGGCAGTCAGAGCGGTCACATGACCAGAATCTGTTGGTGACAGCTCAGTCACTGTGCTGTGAGTGCTGAGTGAGTGTGCTCTATGCGTGCGAAAAGAAAGATCTACTTTAAAATACTGCAGATAGAAGCCTGGGATTGTCAGGGAACAAAGAAAACAGACAGAAACTTAAACTTGGACGTTGTCGGTGCCAAGCCAGAGATCAGATGCCAAAGCGGGTAGTCAGCCACACCAGGTCAGGGAACATTGAGAGCAGGATGAACAGAAACAATAGCCCGAGTCAGGAACCAGGAGATTAGTCAGCCAGGGCCTTACACAGAGAACAGGAACAACAGAAAAGCACTTGGTATATCTGAACACACGTAAGGGCAGATACTAAATGAACAAGTTGATCGCTAAATAGTGAGCTGGTGTTTGCAGTGCCAAAGGGGAACAAAAAGTGTCAGACACACTGCAACAGAAGACAGGCTGAAGCTTAACTGGACAAGGAAGGGTAAGAAACCCTGGCAGGGATTTAGAGAAGTAGAGTTTCATGGATGGGAGGGATCACCAATTGGCTAAGAAGTTTTTTTTAATCTTAATTCAGTCTATAGTTAATTATCATAGTGATGATATTAGTAGTCCATTTTCTATATAGGCTTTGTATGTGTTTATGTGTTATAAGACGTATTGGATATTTACAGGAAGTAAAACAAAGAGATACGTCATATATAATGTAATATTCTTATAGCTTTTTCTGGAAGCCACTTTAGCCTACAGAAAAGCAATATCTATATCCTAAAGCAGCCAACTTAAAACTGCATTATAAAAACAAGTTAAGTCTGATGAGGTATATGGCATTTTAAGCCCTCATTCACACTAGAAACGGCCAGCACGTACAGCTCCATGCTGCGTGCACGGCCGTATCGCGCAGCTCCCGGGAAGGACAGGTACTGCGTGTGATTAGTACGCAGCCCCTGTCCTTCTCTATGGGACTAGGTGCCGTACGCCGCTCTACGTTCACCCGCCCTGCACGTCCGTTCGGGTAAGCGTACTCGTACGCTGACAGGATGGATCCTGTCTGCGTCCGAGCCAGGAAACACGCACCCGCACGGACCTGCACTTGAGGTGAGCGTAGCGGGGCATATGGCCGCGTACTCCCATAGAGAAGGACGGGGGCTGCGTACTAATCACACGCAGCACCTGTCCTTCCCGGGAGCTGCCCGATACGGCCGTGCACGCAGCACGGAGCTGTACGTGCCGGCCGTTTCTAGTGTGAATGAGGGCTAAGAAATGCTGTACTATCTTTAACATTAACACTTTAGTAACACCAGCAACTATAGGTCTTGCTATAATTCTAGCACTGAGATAGGGGAGCTGAGGCTCTCATACACTGTCATTTGTCCATCCCTCCTCTCCCCTAGCTCATTCACATGATGCTTTGTAGTCTGTGAATCATTCATAGAATGAAAAGCATTGTGTGAATCGTTAGTGTGACATTGATCAAATTGGTTGCCCACATAATTAACAGATTTCTGATCAGCCCATCACTGGGCTTAACAGCCATTGGACAGTTGCTGAACAATAAGTGTTTAAACCCGGGTTATATCTCTGACAAAGCCTTACTTGAATTTAAAGAAACTTGAAAAAAGGCAACACCTACCTACCTTTTCCCTTTACAGAATATACTTTAATGGTATACAGGTATGTCCTCATGAACCCTTTAAAAAGTCCCTGTCACCTTGCCTTTCCAGGAAAAGGGGCATTGGTCTATTTAAACTCACCCTCTTCTCGAGACCCAGTTATATTAATTTTCACAGTGCTTAGCCCAACTGGACAATTTATTAGGCCTGAACACAGAGGTCATGATTGCTCCCTGTAAGCGCCACTCAGTATTTGCAATGGCTGGAACAAAGGAAGCATCTGCAGGGGGGAGCGCTGTGAAGCAGCTGAGGGTAGGCTTTAAAGAGACCCTATCCCTTTGGCCAGAATTAGCAAGGTGACAGGGTCTCTTTAATGACTGTGGAGAATTGATCTATGTCCCAATTGGCAGGGCAATCTCACACAAGAGTGTAAATACCCACTATTTTTTAGCAGTTCCAAATGGGGGTGCATTCACCAATGGGCTGTTTCAGTGTAAATTTGAAGTTGGCGAACCATGAAGGTATCCTTATTCTCACTTCCTCCAAACTCTGTGATTATGAGGACTGCCCGCTCAAGACACACATATCTATATACATTATATTGTCAAAAGTATTGGGACACCCTCCAAATCATTGGATTCAGGTGTTCCATGAAATGTCCTTGATACTAAATATTTCACGGTCACCTGTTAGTGGTATTATAACAAAGTGGAAGCAACTGGGAACAACAGCAACTCAGCCATGGAGTGGTAGGCCACATAAAATGACAGAGTGGGGTAAGCGCATGCTGAAGCACACAGTGGGCAGAAGTCGCCAACTGTCTGCAGAGTCAATAGCTACAGACCACCAAACTTCATGTGGCCTTCATATTGGCACAACAATAGTGCGTAGAGAGCTTCATGGTATGGGTTTCCATGGCCGAGCAGCTGCATCCAAGCCTTACATCACCAAGTGCAATGCAAAGCGTTGGATGCAGTGGTGTAAAGCACGCCACCACTGGACTATAGAGAAGTGGAGACGTGTTCTCTGGAGTGATGAATCAGGCTTCTCTGTCTGGCAATCCGATGGACGATTGGTGGTTGCCAGGAGAATGGTACTTGCCTGACTGCATTGTGCCAAGTGTAAAGTTTGGTGGAGGGGGGATTATGGTGTGGGGTTGTTTTTCGGGGGTTGGGCTTGGCCCCTTAGTTCCAGTGAAGGGAACTCTTAAGGCATCAGCATACCAAGACATTTTGGACAATTTCATGCTTGAAACTTGAAAAAAGGCAACACCTACCTACCTTTTCCCTTTACAGAATATACTTTAATGGTATACAGGTATGTCCTCATGAACCCTTTAAAAAGTCCCTGTCACCTTGCCTTTCCAGGAAAAGGGGCATTGGTCTATTTAAACTCACCCTCTTCTCGAGACCCAGTTATATTAATTTTCACAGTGCTTAGCCCAACTGGACAATTTATTAGGCCTGAACACAGAGGTCATGATTGCTCCCTGTAAGCGCCACTCAGTATTTGCAATGGCTGGAACAAAGGAAGCATCTGCAGGGGGGAGCGCTGTGAAGCAGCTGAGGGTAGGCTTTAAAGAGACCCTATCCCTTTGGCCAGAATTAGCAAGGTGACAGGGTCTCTTTAATGACTGTGGAGAATTGATCTATGTCCCAATTGGCAGGGCAATCTCACACAAGAGTGTAAATACCCACTATTTTTTAGCAGTTCCAAATGGGGGTGCATTCACCAATGGGCTGTTTCAGTGTAAATTTGAAGTTGGCGAACCATGAAGGTATCCTTATTCTCACTTCCTCCAAACTCTGTGATTATGAGGACTGCCCGCTCAAGACACACATATCTATATACATTATATTGTCAAAAGTATTGGGACACCCTCCAAATCATTGGATTCAGGTGTTCCATGAAATGTCCTTGATACTAAATATTTCACGGTCACCTGTTAGTGGTATTATAACAAAGTGGAAGCAACTGGGAACAACAGCAACTCAGCCATGGAGTGGTAGGCCACATAAAATGACAGAGTGGGGTAAGCGCATGCTGAAGCACACAGTGGGCAGAAGTCGCCAACTGTCTGCAGAGTCAATAGCTACAGACCACCAAACTTCATGTGGCCTTCATATTGGCACAACAATAGGGCGTAGAGAGCTTCATGGTATGGGTTTCCATGGCCGAGCAGCTGCATCCAAGCCTTACATCACCAAGTGCAATGCAAAGCGTTGGATGCAGTGGTGTAAAGCACGCCACCACTGGACTATAGAGAAGTGGAGACGTGTTCTCTGGAGTGATGAATCAGGCTTCTCTGTCTGGCAATCCGATGGACGATTGGTGGTTGCCAGGAGAATGGTACTTGCCTGACTGCATTGTGCCAAGTGTAAAGTTTGGTGGAGGGGGGATTATGGTGTGGGGTTGTTTTTCAGGGGTTGGGCTTGGCCCCTTAGTTCCAGTGAAGGGAACTCTTAAGGCATCAGCATACCAAGACATTTTGGACAATTTCATGCTCCCAACAGTTTGGGGATGGTCCCTTCCTGTTCCAACAGGACTGCGCAACAGTGCACAAAGCAAGGTCCATAAAGACATGGATGACCAAGTTTGGGGTAGAGGAACTTGACTGGCCTGCACAGAGTCCTGACCTCAACCCGATTGAACACCTTTGGGATAAATTAGAGCGGAGACTGCGAGCCAGACCTTCTCGTCCAACATCAGTACCTGACCTCACAAATGCGCTTCTGGAAGAATGGTGAAACATTCCCATAGATACACTCCTAAACCTTGTGGCAGCCTTCCCAGAAGACTTGAAGCTGTTATAGCGGCAAAGGGTGGGCCAACCCAATGTTGAACCCTATGGACTAAGACTGGGATGCCATTAAATTTCATGTGTGTGTAAAGGCAGGCGTCCCAATACTTTTGGTAATATCGTGTATATGTTTCAAGTGTACCGGTAGAGGTTAGGCCTTTATTATTGGTTAACCATGTTGTTACTGCACATTATAAGAAGTCGTCATGAAAAAAATCATTTTGTGTCCTCATATCAAAGAAGCAACAACTTCTGCCTGGTCAAACAAAAGATGCAACTGCTTAACTGCCCATGCTTTTCCCTTAGTGGAAGTGACCTAAAATTAATCTATCGATTCCGCTTTAGCAGTGGAAAAGGCAAGATCAACAGTTCAAAAATTGTCTTTGATGATTTCTGTTTTGTTTTATCGTTTATTCATTCAAGAGAATCTTTGACATATGACCTCCTCAGGGTTGGAATCATGGAGCTTGTTTGAGTTATTCTTTGCTTCTGTGGAAGATAAATGTACAGCTGGATACTAACCTAATGTTTCTTTTTTCCCCACAGGTAATGCCTTTGTAGTAAGTCTGGCCTTCGCGGACCTTGTGGTGGCTTTGTATCCCTACCCATTAGTGCTAATGGCTATTTTTAAAAATGGATGGGCACTTGGAGAAATGCATTGCAAAGTCAGTGGATTCGTCATGGGCTTGAGTGTTATTGGTTCCATTTTCAACATCACAGGGATTGCGATCAACCGCTACTGCTACATATGCCACAGTTTTGTCTACGACAAACTCTTCACTGCATGGAATACAATGCTTTATGTGTGCCTCATTTGGGCTCTCACTGTTCTGGCCACTGTTCCTAACTTTTTTGTTGGCTCATTGGAGTATGATCCTCGCATCTACTCTTGCACATTTGTTCAGACTGCAAGTTCCTCTTACACCATCACTGTGGTGGTTATCCATTTCATTGTGCCAATCTCTGTGGTGACCTTTTGCTATCTTCGCATCTGGATTTTGGTGATCCAAGTAAGGCGGAAGGTCAAGTCAGAAACAAAGCCAAGGATGAAACAGACCGACTTCAGGAACTTTCTTACAATGTTTGTGGTGTTTGTTATTTTTGCTTTTTGCTGGGCTCCCCTGAACTTCATTGGCTTAGCTGTAGCCATCAACCCTACAGACGTGGCCCCTAAGATTCCAGAGTGGTTGTTTGTTATGAGCTACTTTATGGCTTATTTCAACAGTTGCCTTAATGCTGTTATATACGGACTGCTTAATCAAAACTTTCGTAAAGAATACAAAAGGATTTTAATGTCACTGTGGATGCCAAGACTGTTTTTTCAGGAAATCTCAAGAGGGGGAACAGAATGCCCAAAGAGCAAACCTTCTCCCGCTCTGAACAATAATGAGCAGGTGAAAACAGATACTGTGTAACTCAACTGTGAAAGGGAGAGTGGTTGAGAGCCATTGAACATGCACACCAGTTTATTTTCATTTGCATTGCCTCAAATTCATATTTTTGTATCTGAAATTAAAATCAACCTCAGAATAATATTTTTATATATCACATTAATTTATAAAAAACTGAACTTGTTTATTTATTTTATTAATAAAGAAATTCAGATATTTATTGTTTTATAGGGTTAGGGTTATCTTGGTGTTTTTGCTCAGTCCCTTGTTTTATCATGTTCCAATGCATGGAGGTGTAGCATTAATCAGAAAATAGACAGGCTGTGGGCATTCCTGGGTAGGGGTAAGGTGCGCCTGTCTAAAGGTTGTTGGGTTGCAGGAAATGCATTTTATCTCTGGGTTAGATTTAGGAAATTTTCCAGTACACAAAAACTCTTCAGCTGCAAGCATTCATAAGAGACCATAAGTTTAAAAAAAACATGCAATGAATGAACCATACAATTAAAACAAATACTTTCCATTGAAAAACATGTATTTTTATTTTATTTTTACTACATGAATGAACACTTTATCCTTAAAATATTTCTTCTTTAAAGATGGAGATCTCATATCTATGTGGTGCTTATTATAAAAATAATTTTGGGCTTAACAGTTAAATATTGTTTTGTAGTTCCAAAAAAAAAAAAACATGAATGTATCATAGTTTATTTTAACTATTATTTGTATGCCTTAGTTATGAATGAATCAAAAATCAAATGATTTACCATTAAATGATGGAATGTTCTTGATATTTTGCTCTAGTTTGTATTTTATGTTGATGTTTGCTAAAAGGGGTAGCTGTCCAAAGACATGCATTTCCACTGGTCACACAGGGACTAAACAAACTTTTTCATAAATCTGATTCCCAGTGGGACCTAAAAAAATATTAAATTAGCACTACCTCCCCAGCATCGAAAAGCACCAGTTGCTAGAGGTTTGCTAGAGGGTCCTATAATCCCCCGGTAATTTTTTTGCAAGAGACCCACCTGTTGGGTAATAAAACTTTAGCCCTGCAGGGGAGATGGGTATATAGAGCCTTTCATGCCACCTGCTCCTCTTATGCTAGGGGGGTGGTCGTTCTCTCCCCTAGACTAAACAAACATTCAAAACTTGGTATCTGGATGGGAACAATAATTATTGTTGGCTGACTGGAGTTTTAAGCTTCAAATACAATTAAAATAACATTTCTTAAAACATAGATTACTGCTACAGAAGCAATTTTGTCATTTGAATTATTAAAAGTAACCTTTACTTTTCCATCCCCAGACAGATAGAAATTTGTAAAACTGAGAAAAATGAAAATGTAATTTTGCAACCGTGGGACAAAGGGGAAATTCTGTACACCGTAGTATTGGACATCTCTAAAAATGTAATTTCCAATTAGTGTGGTTGGCTTGCTGCTTTCCCATAAGTCTACAAAGGTCTACAAGTTTCATTTTTGAGATACTTTTAAGGCTTCTGCGTGTGTAATGGGATACAGATTTTCTTATTACTACACTGAGACTGCTCATGTGTCGGTAACAAAGTCAGATCCTCCCACTTCAGTAAGTTTAGTAAAAGTGCTGACAAGGCTTACGCCAGTATCTTTAGAAAAGAAGCAGGTCTACTTACACTGCATAGAATTCACCTGTATTCTGTTTTCCTCTACAAAACCTGGGTTTCATCTTGAATAAGAACCTCAACTAATAGGAATCACAAGGTTCTTCAATTTACTAAATATAAGCAAGCAACGCTTCTACCTAATTCCTTTACAGAGGAAGTGAAGCAGCCCTGACATTCCAGACAATGTTTTCTTTCTGTGCCCTTCCCTGCCCCTCCACCAATGGCAAATCATGCTGATTGAAACCACAGGTTTCAAAAGGAAAAATAGAGAACATTTATTCTGTATCTTGGGAGCTCAGCTATTGTTTTCTGTTTCAGGCCAGCTCTTGACAACCTGGGACGCTCTTGCTGTTGTCCCGCCAAGCTCCTAGCAGCCATTGATGTCACTGGTTGCCAGGAGCTTGGAGGATACTCTTGGCATTGTCTTGCTGAGCTCCTGGCAACCAGTGACTTAACTGGTTACCAGGTGCTCAGCTGGACACCAGCCACAGCGTCCTCCAAGCTCCTGGCAACCAGTGATATCAATGAGATTGTTTCTTCTGTATCTTGGGAGCTCAGCTATTGTTTTCTGTTTCAGGCCAGCTCTTGGCAACCTGGGATGCTCTTGCTGTTGTCCCACCAAGCTCCTGATAACCAGTGATATCAATGGTTTTATTACCAAGAGCGCCCCAGGTTGCCAAGAGCTGGGCAGAGTGATGTGTATGGCCCTTATACATCTCCCTGCCTGGCTCTTAGCAACCTGGGATACTCCAAACGTTTTTGTCAACAGGGGACCTGAGCAGTGCCTGGAAAACGTGAAAAGGAGCCAAGAGCTCCATCTGCTGGCTGCCTATAAAAATATAGACTGTTTATATGCAATATTTTCACACATTTATTTACTACTTTTTTACACACATTTATTTATTTTTATCGCCTTTAATACCTCACAAAAATGTAATTTCATATTTTATTAGGTTAAGATTTCCTTCACCCATGTTATACTCACTGCATTGTGATGTCCTTTAAAATGTATGTACATCCCCAACAATGAACTATGACGAAGTGTGTTACTGGCTGGATCACAAGGTGAAAATGCCTAATAAAGGGTAAGCTAATGCAGCCTCCACAACTGAGGACTGGTAAGCTGCAGTATATTACATTTTTCTTCTTCAGTTTAAATATACTATTAATTTACTTTTCAGATCTTCAAATGAGGTCAACAGTGAAATACTTGCCACATAAAAATATCTATAGAAATCAGAAAGAAAATGGTGGTTGCTTAAAATTGTGCATGCACCCACACCACCACTTTACATTTTTGGGGACATTAGTTGTAAATGTGGCTTTTGAGTTATTTCTGCTCGCTCTATGGGGAACAGTAAGAATGATTGCATCTCCTTCCCTGAGATAGATTATTCGAGTGGAATGGCTGTCCTATCTCTGAAACCCCTAAGCTCTACCTCTATAAAAGCTGTGCCTTCATGATAAATGGATAATAGTGATGGGTGCAGAGATTTAGGTGAAATTGATTTTGCTTTAAAATTCCTGATTACAGCAGCAAAAATTAGCTGAAGAGGAAACTCACAATTTTGCTCATTGAGCTGCTTAGGCAAATTTTGCTTAACTACTGGAAGTCTGCGTTGTTAAACCCCCTTCCTGTCCTGGCCATTTTTCAGTATTCCACGCTGCGGTACTTTGACTGACATTTATTCCGTCGTGCAACGCTGTACTGAAATTAATTTATACAATTTTTTGGGGGCAGATGGAGCTTTCTTGTGGTGGTATTTAATCACCACTGGGGTTTTACATTTTTTTATATATTAAGGAAAAATTACCAAAAAATTTTTTGTAAAAACTGTTTCCCCTAAATTAAATGATAAAACATTTATTATTACCGAATTTTTTGGTAAAATATAAAAGACGGGGTCACGTCGGGTAAATAGACACCAAACATGTCAAACCTTAAAATTGCGTGTGCGTGCGAAACCTCAAAAAACTACAATACCCAAAATTGGCCATAGGCGACGCTTTAAAAGCTTTTACCGCTCATCAGTTTAGTGTTATCAGTGATTGATGGCCCTAAAATGATTGCTCTCACTCCGACGTTCGCGGCGATATGTAACATGTGTAGCGCAATTGTCATTTTCGCACGCTGGCGCATCGAGCGCGTATTTACGCTTATATGTGCGTAAACGTGGGGGTGGAGGACTTAAAAATGTTGGGGTATATATGTGACTTTTATTTTTTTTTACTTTTTTTACACTTATTGCTATCATATAGGGGGATAACAATCCCCCTATATAATAGCAAAGGCACACTGACAGGTCCTCTTTATGGAGACATTAGGGGTCTCTAAGACCTCCCCTTCCCACACTGAGCCACCATTATCTGGCTTCTCCCCACTTTTTCTATGTTGCGCAGCCTGTTCAGTCCGGGTACTGACGAGATGCCCCGCACTGTACTGAGTGCTGCGCATTCCTTGTCACAGCCACTGCTTGAGTCAGTGAGAGCCAGCCCCGAGCCTTCGTACCGCTTCAATGACGGCCCAGCCTGCACCGCATCAGAGGGGACCACCAAAGTTTTCTCGCGGACCACCAGTGGTCCATGGACCACCGGTTGGCAACCGCTGCTTTATAGCACATTGCACCCTTAAAATTAAGGTATTTTTAGTAATTTTTATCTTCCATAATGACGCCAATGCATTTTGCCAATTTTCAGGGAAATAAAAACTCTCAATTTTACATTATGCAAAATTGCGCCATGGAAGATAGATTTGAGAGTTACAGCTGCTACTTAAGGAGACAGTAATTGAGTGTGTCTCTTCTAGTTTAAGTGAAATTATAAAAAATTAATTGGTTCAATGCTTCAGCGCAAGGCAACCAAAACTGATGACAGGTCATGGTCCCATCTAGGACATTGGAATATGGGGAATTTTAAAGCAAAACTATACCTATGTGTGCTAGGTGGGATGTTGTCATAATATGCAACTATGCACATTTACCTTACATTGTGTCCTCCTCCTGTGCTGTCCAATCCAAGCTGTCAGACACCGCTTAATCCCCCAATGCTATTATCTCCTCCTTCATCTGAAGCGGAGTCCTGTTCGTCCATTGCATGGTCACCAACAGTGTACACTGCACATCAAATGCATTTTATAGTGGGAAAATAAAAAATTGCTAGGGTAAAGAGGAAGATTATGGCAGGAGAGCTTTTGGATGTTTTTTTCCTAAAAATCCCTCCCATATTTCTTTTCAGAGTTTAGCTCCATTTATGACATTTATGGGTTCAGGGCCACATTATTAAATGCTGAATCTATGGATGGCGCTTAATACTGTGGAAGAGTAAAGATTTCGTAGAAATGTATCTGTGGGTTATACATTTCTTAAAAATATATATAGGAATAATTAATAATTATAATATAAACATAATAATAATTGTTATTATTATTAATACATTGTAAGGACTAAAATAACATTTTAGATTTATTTGGTTTTTTTCAAGTCATGTTTTTATGCGTTATAGAATAACAATAGGTTGTATTAATATTTATAGCCATTCAGTGAAGCACCATGACATGTCAAACACAATAATCATACCTGCTTTGCTTAAGGGAAGCCGGTTGTTTAGTAAGCACAATAGTCCAAGCTCAAATTTACATTCACATCTAATAAGTTAGAGAAGTGACTCATCCCTATTGTTTCCTGGCCACTCTGGTCATAGGAGTCGTACGTGGCTTTTTGTGGAATCTCATCAGCCGTGTTGCTGATTAGTGATGGGCCGAACAGGCCCAAGTTCGGTTCGAATTCGAACGTTACAACATCAAAAAAGTTTGAATTCGAACCCGAACTCAATGCAAGTCAATGGGGGGTAGAACTTTCAAAAACAATTGTCCCCTTTAAGAGATCTTATATGCAAGTTATTGGCCCTAAAAGGTGTATGGGGATCCGGGTACTGCCCTGGGGCACGTGAATCAATGAATAAAACACTTTTAATAGGAGCAGTGGTTTTATCACTTAAAGGGTAAAAATAAAAAAATCCTTTAAATATCATGCCTGGGGGGGGGGGCCTTAAACTGCCTGTAAAGTGGCAAATCTGTACAATGTATAGAACCTGCTGCAGCAAAACTGACATTTCTAAAGAGAAAAAAATGAAATGTTTTTAATTCTCAAAGCGTGCAGTTCCCCCTCCCAAACAATACCAGACCCTGTAGGTCTGGTAGGAATGTTAGGAGGCACCAAATTTTGTTAAAAAAATGTGGGGTTCCCCCCAAAAGTCATACCAGATCCTTAAGGTCTGGTAGGAATATTTAGGAGGGACACCATGCAATTGCAGCCAATTCATCCTTTGCTAGAGTTAGGACCACACAACACAGAGGGGCCTTGGCAAGGTAGTGTGGCTTCCACATATTCTGCAGAAGACGTGCAACTAAAACCTCTGTTTTTAATTGTAGTAGTTAGAAAGTGTTTTTTTTGCATGCTGGTGAGTGTGCTGGGAAAATGTTTGTTGTTGTACTTTTTGAAGCCCTTCCATGTGCACCTTGCTTTAAAGGCTTATGAATTGAGGAGTCCGTTTGCCATTCGTTTTCCCTTACATTAGTTGTCCCCATCAGAGTGCTCCCTTACATTAAATATGAAGGTAAGGGGGCCCTCTGATGGGGACAACCAATGTAAGGGGACACTCTAATGGGGAACATTAATGTAAGGGAGAACTCCAATGGGGGAAAATATTGCAAGGGGCCACTCCGATGGGGTCAACTAATGTAAGGGGGCATTCAGGGGACATGAGATTTGGACCTCTGCTTAAAGAAAATTTGACCTATCAGGCCTCCTTATATTTTAATCCAATAGCCCTGCTTTACACCAAGATAAAAAAAAAGGCATTATGAGGTATTCTCAAGCAAAAATCAAAAAACAAAAAAAGAGTGGGACTTGACACGGCCTTTAAATGCTTTTTAGACTGTTACAGGTTTAACCAGATCATTGTGCTGCCCATGGTGGGCAAATAAGACATTTGTCTGGACGAGGATGACTTCATCCTAGTTTGTTAGGTAAACTAGACAAAGCACAAACATCTAATTATTTATAACGAAAGAAAAAAAAATCATTACAATCTCTGCACATTTGATGCCCTATTTCAATAACAGCTGTTCCTTAATAACAGGTTCATAGCAGGTAATGAACAAAATAACCCGTCACACATCTATATTGTGAATGCCAAGTCTGCCTTTCACAAACACTTCATAAAGTGATATTTAGTTTAAATCAGAGCAGTATTTCTCATCATTATTAGAGTCTGGCATAAAATGCATTCTTAAAACCCATTTCCCTTTGAAATTTCAGAATGATGCTCGAAACTGCATTTATGTCAGAACGTTCCAAAGCTTCATGCTCTTGCTAAGCAGAGCTTAACCATAAGACCATTTCAAAAGCCAGGAGGCGTGTCATGACCCATTAAGGCTTCAACTGGAATAAAATCCTCTGTGTGTGTATATATACAGGTGAAACTCGAATAATTAGAATATTGTGCAAAAGTAATTGCAGTAAGTGCTGCAAAAGGGGCCCAAACCAAGTATTGAGTACATATGCATGCTAGTACTTTTCAGAGGTCCGATATTGTTCTATGTACAATCCTTGTTTTATTGATTGCATGTAATAATCTACTTTTTTGAGGTTGTGGATTTGGGGTTCTTGGGGTTTTCATGAGCTGTAAGCCATAATCATCACAATTATGACAAATCACGGCTTGAATTATCTTGCTTTGCATGTAATGAGTCTCTCGTATATATTAGTATTATATATAGTAGTAGTAATATATTAGTTTCACCTTTTAAGTTGCATTAGTGAAGTAAATGAACTTTGCACGATATTCTAATTATTCAAGCTTCACCTGTATATATATTACTAAAATATGTGCTTTTTTAATATGTTAAAAAATGAAAAAAATGGCCTGGCTCTGAGGTTGGATTTGGACATTAGGGTAGGTGTAGGTGGTAGGTGTTCGCTCACCTCCCAATCTACTAAGCCGACCTGTCACAGTCTCATTGTCACAGGTCGGCTAGAACTATGAGGTGAGTGAAAAGCACTCACCTCATAGTTCACCTTTAAGAGGAGTCAAGAGACTATCTTGTGCAGTCAAATGCAACCATATTAGAAGTAGCAGAAGTAATTATTCGTTATAAGTTGATGGCACTCATACAACTAAAGAAATTAAAGAACACTGTGCATTGCGTAGATTTATCAAAGGGTTGTAAAGGACAAATAACTTTCCAGTTTGAAGTGATTTGAAAAACTTTGAACATTAGAGACATTTCCAGCAGCGAAGACGTTTTTTTATTCCACGAAAGGGAACAAGTGCAATATTCTCCTACCAGGATGCCTGACACCACCACAAAATTATAGACAGACATTTGTTTCTTAACGGTACAAGAAAGACTTTCAAGTGGTTGAGTTTGACAAAGTGAAGAGTAATCTGGGAACAATGTTAGTTATTTGAGAATGAACAAGATTCTCTTGCACTTTGACCCTTGTTTCTACTAAATAAAGTGATTGATCGGCAGGACCCATCACTCCCATGTTACCAGCAGCCTCAGAATTTTTGGGGATGTCCTTGTTATTTTCAGTAGACGAAGGCACAACGTTTTTCCCTAGCTAACCAACAGTTTAGGTAATTTTGTATGCAGAACTACAACTTTATATGGAACAATGTAAATGTTAGAAAATTTTTTTGGGCTCAAAAAAACACACTAGGTCTTATTTTCGGTATAGATCTTTTTTTTTTTTAATGTACAACAATCCACACCTATTCATGTACAAAAATATGGTGATCAGGGCAATCAGGGGTGCCGTACATTTCCAAGAGCAATTTACTAACCAATCGCTGGCCAGAATGAGTGAAGCGCGCTTTCACTATCGATTCCTCACAGCATTTGGTATCACTCCGTCTGTGACAAGAGCCGGCGTTATAGAGGAGGCATCGGCTTATGCGGCTCTGCTCCCTCTGGTGCCGCCTTGCTTCCTCTAGCGCCGGCTTCGTTGGCACTGCTGATTCTCTCCTGCCTCTCCTGCGTCTCTTCAAATTCCCCCTTATGCCACCACTGGCCCTCCCTGCAGCATGCATATCTGACTGTGTGCTCGTGTTTCTCTGTGAGGCTGTGCAAGAAGTTCCAACAGTAAGATGTTTTACAAATTGCCTCAGCTACTTCCTGCTGCTTATGAGACCTTAGAGATTGTGTATAGGGGCCTTTGTTTGCACATGACTGCTTTTCTCTCCGTACAAGTAAAAGCAACTTCAAAGCCAAACTCTGGGAAAGAAATGACAATTTACACACCTTACTGAGAAAGGAAAGATGCACTTGTTGGTGTCTGATTGGATCATACAATAGAAGTGTGGTGGCTTCTCTGTGTCTATTGCAATCCTTACCAATGTAAACCAAAAGAGATATGAGCCCTAATGGCACAGAAAAAAAAATCAGGTTCCCTACCCTTCCAGACATGGTTGTTCTCGGTGGCAGAGTTGTATCAGTCTCAGAACTGGATAGACAGTAATACAGATCTATTGCCAGGTGAAACAGTTCTCTTACATGTATTTCACATGTGTGTTTAGCTTTAAGGAAAAAGAGCAGGATCACAGGTGGGAGAGTCATATCCCGGGGTGGTGGGGATTGGGTGCTAAATTGCATGATTTGCATGCAGCCTCAAGAGGAAAAGAGATTATAAATAGTGATGAGCCGATGCAGGACTGTAGCCAATTACCGTTTTCGGACGGCGCAGTGCATTGTGGGATGTGCCGGGGTCGAACAGACCGCGGACATCCCATAATGTTCTGCATTCGGCGAACGCTAGAACATGCAATGTTCGAGTCGAACCTATGGTCGACTCGAACATGCAGCCCATCCTTAATTATAAATGCTCTGGTCTGTATGAGCATTCAGGGGGAGGAGCTTGGTCCCACAAATTGCAGCCTTTTTCTCTTCCATGTGCCCTTGTTGCCATGGCGCCCTGTGCGGCCGCACTGCTCGCACACCCCTAAGGCCGGCCCTGAAGTTGGACCCAGGAATATTGATGAGAATTCCATAAGAAATACAGTACAGAGTTAAAATTAAATGAACACACATTACAACAGTGTTATTGTGAATGATAATGTGTGGTAATATAAAGCAGGAGTAAACAAAAAAGTATGTAGGAACCATATCAAAAACAGAAAATAGTTGTTGCTGTCTTTTGCAGACTATACTGTTTACACTAGATTGTGTGGACTACAGAATACATACATGTTTTCAATGCCAGCAATTAGTTGGGGGGAGGTAGGGTAGCCCAGAGTTTAGCTTTAGAATCAAACACTTTATTAAATGCATGCATTGCAAAGATCCATTACACTGGGTTCTGTGGGACCAAAGCTCCTTACATCGGTGATCAGTGGGACGAATGCTCATTACATTGGTGGCCATTGGGACAAATGCTCATTACATTGGTGGTCAGTGGGACGAATGCCCATTACATTGGTGGTCAGTGGGAAGAATGCTCCATTCATTGGTGAGCAGTGAGAAGAACATTGCTTACAATTATGGTCAGTGGGAGGAGTGCTACTTATATTGGTGGTCAGTGGGAAGAATGCTCCTTACATTAATTGTTAGTTAAAATAATGCCCCTTATATTGGTGGGCAGTTGGAAACGGTCCTTTACATTGGTGGTCAGTGAGAGGAGTGCTACTTTTATTGTTGCATAGTGGGATGAATGTTCCTTACACTGTTGATCAGTGGGAACAAGTTTCCTTACATTGATGCAACATAGTAAGAATGGCCTTTTGATTACTGTTTAGTGGAAGTAATGTTCCTTATATTGACGGTAAGTGGTAAGAATGGTCCTTACATTGGTGGTCAGTGGGAAAAATGCCCCTTGCATTGGCGGTCAATGGTAAGATTGTTTCTTACGTTGGTGGTCATTGCACAAAATGCTCCATACATTGGTGGTTGGTGGCAAGGATGCCCCTTAAGTTGGTGATCAGTGGGAAAAATTTTCCTTACATTAATTGTTAGCGTGAAGAATGCTTCATACATTGGTGGACAATTGGAAAAATCCCCCTTATATTGGTGGTCAATGGAAAGAATGCACCTTACATTAGTGGTCACTGAGAAGAATGCTCCTTATATACACGGTAAGTGGGAAGAGTGCTCCTTACATTGGTGGACTGTGTGACAAATGCACCTTATATTGATGGTCAGTGGGAAAAATGTTCATTACATTCTTGGTCAGTGGGAAGACTTTCCTTACACTGATGGTACGTGGTAAATCAGTGGGAAGAATGCTTCTCACAATGGTCGTCAGTAGGAAGAATGTTTCCAACATTGATGGTAAGTGGTAAGAATGTTGCCTTATTTGTGCTTAGTGGGAAGAAAGTTTCTTACATTGATAGCCAGTGGGAGAAATCTTGCTTACATTAATGGTCAGTGGGAAGAATGCTCCTTACATTGGTGGTCAGTTGGAAGAATGCTCTTTATGTAATGGGGTGGATGCCATTCGGGTACACCAGATAGGGCTAATTGACTTAATTACCATTTATCACACCCAACATAATCAATATTACTTTTTACTTCAGGACTTCTAACTTAAGGAACAGTGGCCAACTCCTTCTTAGTACCATGAAATACGAAATTAGTCTGGGTATCTGCTTTCAATTCACTCACAACCCAAAGACCTGTGGGGTAGGTGTTGAATCTTTATTTCTGCATTGGGATAACTTGTCTAAGTTACCTTACTCCCCTAGGTATTCCTCATGCACACACAAGCAGGCAGAAGTTTTCTGTTACAAGAAATTAACATATGATCTTTGTAAACTCTTTGCTTGCAGTCAAAGTGACAAGGTGCAAACTCTCTCTCTCTATAGTCAGAGTATCTGGATAGATTCATCACAGCATAAAACTCTATGAAACCCCAAAAAACTATTTTCTCCATAGGGATTAAAACTGACTCTTCCAAAATGGAATTCCTATCTTTGGGCCTAAGTGGTAATAACACATTTTAGTGCCCCTCTTCTTAGTGCAGTTTACGACTAACTGCCCCAAAGAGTCAACTTCCGACCAGCAGCTATCCTCTCCTTCTAATGCTCTCTCTCTTGAAAATGTCAACAATCATATGAGAGAGGGAAAAGCAGCCATGGACAACTTTAGTGCAGGAAAATAACTTTCTCTTCTTAAAGGGATGGTTAACACTTACAATTCTTTTACATTGGTGGTAATTGGTAAACCGTCACTCTTATTTTGGTGGTCAGTGGTAAGAATGCTTCTTAAATTGGTGGTCAGTTGGAGAATGCCCTAACCTCTCCGCACACACTTCATTTAACAGAGAGACAAGGAAATTATTGGTCTGACTGTTTGGCTATCTGAGAATCAAGACTTGTTCATGGCTCAAGAAACCCCTAGCAATCGCTGGGGGAACCTCAGGGTTTCACAGAACCCTGGTTAAGAATGGCTGTGCTGTATCTTTACCTGTGCCTTGGCTAACATAATATGAACCCTGGGCATTATGTTAAAAAGTCTCCATTGGGGTGTGAGAGAACTACTGCAGGTATGGAGTGTAAGTATCTAGAAGTGCACATATCTGTAGCAGCCTTCCAAACCTTCCTAACATGGCTAAATCTCAGGCAAAGGACCAATATCTCTGGGTAGTGTCAGAGCTTACTATTAAGAAGTCCATCTTCCACTCTCAGGAAGTACTGAAGCTTTGCCTATGAGAAAAGACCAAGATTTAGCCACAACAGTAGGGTGTGGAGGTTGTTGCAGGTGTACATACACCAATCAGCCATTCCATTATAACCACGGCGAGGTAAAGTGAATAACAATGATTATCTAATTACAATGGCATCTGGAAGTGGGTTGGATATATTAGGCAGCAAGTGAACATGTTGTTCCTGAAGTTGATGTGTTGGAAGCAGACAAAATGGGCAAGCGTAAGGATTTGAGTAACTTTGACAAGGGCAAAATTGGGATGGCTAGACAACTGGGTCCGAGCAACTCCAAAACTGTAGCTCTTCTGGGATGTTCCCGGTTTGCAGTTATCAGGACCTACCAAAAGTGGTCTAAGGAAGGAAAAGCAGTGAACTGGCGACAGGGTTGTGGGCGGCCAAGGTTCATTCATGCACATCGGGAATGAAGGCTGGGAGTGTAGTCCGGTACAATAGAACTGCTATGGTAGCTCAAATGGCTGAAAAAGTTGATACTGGTTCTGATAGAAAGGTGTCTGAACACTCAGTGCATCATAGTTTGTTGGGTATGGGGCTGCATGGCCACAGACCAGTCAGGGTGGCCATGCTGATCCCTGTCCACCGCCCAAAGTGCCTACAATGGGCATATGAACATCAGAACTGGAACACAGAGCCATGGTAGAAGGTGGCCTGGTCTGATGAATCATGTTTTCTTTTACATGATATGGATGGCCGGGTGCGTATGTGTCATTTACTAGACATGTGCACTGCCAAAAAATTCGTTTAGTTTCATTTCGTTTTAAATTCGGATTTGCGTTATTTAGTTTTTCGGGATTCGGGTGTGAAAGTCAATTCGGATTCGGAATTCGGATTCGGACGAAATTCGGTAGCGGTAGTTCGAACGTTCGTTTAGTTTTCTGTTCTTATTCGTTTCTTATTTGTTTCGTTCGTTCGTTTGCAGCAAATTGACATTTGAGGGTGAAAAAATATTTTTGTCCTTCTCTAATGTCACTTTGCTCCAACGAACGAAACGAATAAGAAACGAAAACGAAACGAACATTCGAACTACCGCTACCGAATTTCGGAAATGGAAATTCGGATTCGTTTGCATTCGTTATATCTGTAATTCGGAATTCGGATACATCCGAATTTCCGAAAATTTGTCCGAATTTCGATTCGGAACAAAGCGAATCGCACATGTCTATCATTTACCCAAGAGAAAGCACCAGGATACACTTTAGAAAGAAGGCAAGGCACCCTGATGCTTTGGTCAATATTCTGGTGAGAAACCTTGGATTCATGTGGATGTTACTTTGACACGGACCACCTACCTAATCTTTGTTGCTGACCAATTACACTCCTTCATGGAAACGGTATTCCCTGATGGCAGTGGCCTCTTTCAGCAGAATAATTCACCCTGCCACACTACAAAAATGGTTTAACCTCTTGCCGTCTGCCCGTAGTAAAAAAACCGACGGACGGCACTGCAGCATCTGCGGGTTGCCGTCTCCAGACAGCAATTTTTTTCTGCTCGCGCGCGCCCCCTAGCGGGCACGCACGGGCAGAAAAGACCCGTCCAATGCAAACACCCGGTACCGGGTGTTTCACATATAGGCGATCAGCGGGTCCATAGCCCGCCGATCCCCTATATGTGCTCGTTCGCGGCCTCCCCCCCCCCGCGCCCGCTCGGCGCTTCCGGTTTTTTTTTTTGTTTTTTTTTTCCCCCTGACCCCTCACCTTGATTCCCGGGATCCGCTGCCCCATCTTGGATCCCGGGACCGGCTCCGAGGGCGTCAGGAGGAGGAGGACGGGAGATCAGCTCCTTGCTGATCCCCGTCCGGGCTGTGAATGCAGAAGTGATGTGTGTTACATCACTTCCGCATTCACCTGTCAGTCATCTGGAGAGAGAAGAAGCTGATAAAGCAGATCTCTGCTTTATCAGCTTCTTTTGGGGTCCATAGGTGATATTAGGGGTCCTAGAGACCCCTAATATCTCCATAAAGAGGACCTGTCAGTGTGCCTTTGCTATTATATAGGGGGTTGTTATCCCCCTATATAATAGCAATAACAATAAGTGCAAAAAAAAAAATATAAATAAAAAAAAAGAAAAGTAACACATAAAAAAATAAAATAAAATAAAAGCCACATATAAAAAAAGGGGAAAAAACCCCCCCAAAATGTTTAACTCCCCCACCCCCACGTTTACGCGCCGATAAACGTAAATACGCGTCCGGTGCCCCAGCGCGCAAAAATTACAATTGCGCTACACATGTTACATATCGCCGCGAACGTCGCAGTGAGAGCAATCATTTTAGGGCCATCAATCACTGATAACACTAAACTGATGAGCGGTAACAGCTTTTAAAGCGTCGCCTATGGCCAATTTTGGGTATTATCGTTTTTTGAGGTTTCGCGCGAGCACGCAATTTTAAGGCTTGACATGTTTAGTGTCTTTTTACCCGACGTGACCCCATCTTTTATATTTTACCAAACAATTGGGTAATAATAAATGTTTTATCATTTAATATAGGGGAAACTGTTTTTTTTTTTTAATTTTGGTAATTTTCCCTTAATATAGTAAAAAAATAAAACCCCCAGTGGTGAATAAATACCACCAAAAGAAAGCTCTATCTGTCCCCAAAAAAGGGTATAAAATTCATTTCAGTACAGCGCTGCATGACGGAATAAATGTCAGTTAAAGTACCGCAGCGCTGAATACTGAAAAATGGCCTGGATGGGAAGGGGGTTTAACACCGCGGATGTCAACTGGTTAAGAAGGGTTTGAGGTATTGGCTTAGCCTCTAAATTCTCCAAATCTCAATCCACTGAGCATCTGTGGGATGTGCTGTAAAAACAGGTCTGATCCATGGAGGCCCCACTTTGCAACTTACAGGAATTAAAGGATCTGCTACTGACGGCTTGGTGCCTGACACCACAGCATATCTTCAGAGGTCTGGAGGAGTCCATGTCTTGACGTGTCAGGGCTGTTTTGGCAACAAAAAAGTGAGACCTACTTAATATTAGGTGGGTAATCATA
The DNA here is from genome assembly GCF_000935625.1 of Nanorana parkeri. Classification (NCBI taxonomy): domain Eukaryota; kingdom Metazoa; phylum Chordata; class Amphibia; order Anura; family Dicroglossidae; genus Nanorana; species Nanorana parkeri. The sequence goes on along the minus strand of NW_017306618.1, from coordinate 4,496 downwards.
AATGTTATGGCTGACTGGTGTGTATGCAGCATCATTTTCACATTTTATCCTGCTGGCAGAGCCTTTATTAACCATTAAGCTCACAGTGTCTTATCCCCTTTTTATCCTATAGCTACATTTTTATCTTTCCTCTGCACAACCCTTGTAAAAAAAAAATAGACATCCGCTAAACACCGTATTTATCTAAATCTAAAACCCTTCCTGTGAAACAAATGATAGTTTTCTGATGTTCCTAGGCACATAGCTGGGAATAGCTGGGAATAGCTGGGAGAGAGGGCAATGTAGTCGTGATGGGTGACTTCAATTACCCAGACATAAATTGGGCCAATGGAACTTCGGGTTCGGCAAAGGCGGGGCGATTTCTAAACATGTTGCGCGACAACTTCATGGACCAGATGGTGGAGACTCCTACCAGAAAAAATGCCATCTTAGATCTAATTGTCACTAATAATGCAGAGTTAATCGAGGATATTGTAATTGGGGAGTCATTGGGTAATAGTGATCACAATGTGATTACTTTTAATATTGAACACAGAAAAGGGAAGTGTACTGGAAGGACTAGAACCCTAAACTTCAGAAGGGCCAACTTTGAGAAGCTGCGCAACCTAGTGGGGGAAATAAAATGGGAAAACTTATTTCAAAACCTAAACACAGACCAGATGTGGGATTGTTTTAAAAACACAGTACATACTGCTACTTCAAAGTGTATACCTTTAGGGAGCAAAAATAAAAGATCAAAGACTAAACCAATATGGTTTAATAAAACTGTAAAACAACACGTCAAGGACAAGAGAGCGACATTTATAAAATATAAGACGGAAGGGACGGCATTGGCGTTCCTTAACTACAAAGAATGTAACAAAAAATGCAAACTAGAAATCCGGGCAGCTAAAACTGAGTGCGAAAAGCATATCGCCGCAGATAGTAAAAAGAACCCCAAAACATTTTACCAATATATTAACAGTAAAAAGGTGAGAAAGGAGCAGATAGGCCCAATAAAGGATGGAAGCGGGAAGCTAGTCACAAACGACAAGGAGAGGGCCGAGGCGCTGAACGCTTTTTTCTCCTCAGTATACACTCGGGAGGGAAACGGGTTTGACACACATGATAAAACTCCCAGTTTAACTCAAAATATACCCCAGTGGTTGACAGAAACCGGGATACAACAAAGACTTAAAATGCTCAATGCAAACAAAGCAGTGGGTCCGGATAACCTGCACCCCAAGGTACTTAAGGAATTAAGCCAGGTTATAACTAGACCATTAATCCTCATTTTTAAGGACTCCTTAATGACTGGTAGGATCCCCAGTGATTGGCGGAGGGCTACGGTAGTCCCAATATTCAAAAAGGGGGCAAGGTGCCAACCTGGGAACTATAGGCCGGTCAGTCTAACATCGGTAGTTTGTAAAATGCTAGAGGGCATAATAAAGGATTATCTGGTAGAATTTGTTCAGGAAAACGGGATAGTTAATGACAATCAGCATGGGTTCAGGAAAGACCGTTCCTGCCTAACTAACTTGCTAACTTTTTATGAGGGGGTGAGTAGAGATATGGATGGAGGGAGGCCGGTGGATGTGGTATATCTGGATTTCTCAAAGGCTTTTGATACGGTACCACACAAACGCTTGCTACACAAGCTGAGGGCTATGGGCATAGATGAGGTGGTGTGTACGTGGATAGAGAACTGGCTACGGGAACGTGTCCAGAGGGTATCTGTAAATGGCACCTTTTCAGACTGGGCTAGTGTAATGAGCGGTGTGCCTCAGGGTTCTGTGCTGGGTCCCATATTGTTCAACTTATTTATTAATGACATCGGGGAGGGTGTTAACAGCGATATTTCCGTGTTTGCGGATGACACCAAAATAGGGAGGGTAATAGACACGGACTTAGACACTATAACATTACAGGAGGACCTGGATAAAATAGGGGAGTGGGCATTAATGTGGCAGATGAGGTTTAATGTCGATAAATGCAAAGTAATGCACTTTGGAATTAAAAATAAACAAATGGGTTATACAATTATGGGTATGCCGCTGGGGAAGTCAGAAATGGAGAAGGATTTGGGGGTCATTGTAGACCACAAACTGAAAGGTAGTTTGCAGTGCCAGGCTGCTGTAAACAAAGCTAGCAGGGTCTTGTCCTGTATTAAAAAGGGGATGTATTGCAGGGACAAGTCTATAATTTTGCCACTTTATAGATCATTGGTTCGACCTCATCTGGAGTACGCGGTCCAGTTCTGGTCACCAGTACTAAGAAAAGATGTCCTTGAGTTGGAAAAAGTCCAGCGAAGGGCAACCAAACTAATTAGGGGTATGGAGGACCAGAGCTACGAGACGAGGCTACTAAATTTAAACATGTTCACATTAGAGGTGAGGAGATTAAGGGGGGATATGATTTCCATGTACAAAATGTTTAATGGTGGTAGCAACATTAGCGATAAACTGTTTAAAATTAACTCCGTTACAAAAACTAGAGGCCATAACCTAAAATTGGTGGAAAAAAAATTCCAGCACAAGGTGCGAAGGGGGTTCTTCACAGTAAGATCAGTTAGGGTCTGGAACTCACTGCCACAGGCGGTGATTTCAGCAAATAATGTGGAATTGTTCAAGAAACTTTTGGACGATTTCTTAAGGGACCGTAATATACAGGGGTACGGGTACTCCTAGAATGAGATCCTAATAGGTTGGACTTGATGGACTAATGTCTTTATTCAACCTCAAATACTATGTAACTATGTAACATGTGTTTAAATTAGGTCCAATCCTCAGCATGCCTATATTCTGTGTAAATAAACATATTAAAGGAGTTTATTTTTAGATCTTCTCCTTTTCCAAAAAGTGTGTATATTATTCTGGTATGCGCAGAGTGACTTTCACTTGTGGTGCAGTGATTCATGTGAACAGCAACAAGTTCTCTTTATTGCTGCCCTCACCATCTGCACATACTTGCCTTTTCTTCGCTACATCACCTGTCTGTTTGGCCACCAGGAGTGAAGCAAGGAAGCCCTGTGTAAGTTCTAGGCTGCAACTTAAAGCGTACACAGGGTTGAGGACTCTCTTCCCACCCCACTGTGACAGCACTGGATGACTGGCCAGCCAATTGCTCAGCAAAAGTGCTGTCACATGGGAGGAAGAGAAATTAGTTACATGCTCCCCATAGCCTAAAGGTAGTGGAGATTTTTCTTTGCTGTCAGCAGTTGATGAAGGTGCAAAGGGAAGTTGAGTAAATGGTACTGGTAGAGCCACCATTGAAGTCAACCTGTTGCTTTTGCCTTACACTAATCCTCCCTGTACACTGACACTAACCCTACTTGTAGCCCTGACATTAACTGCCCCTGTAACCCTAACATTAACCCTCCCTTTACCATATGTTTTACCCTCATAAGCCTCATACTAACCCTCCATGTAACCCTAACACTAACCCTCTCTACAGCCCTAACACCACCCTTCTCTGTACCTTTTACACTGACCCTCCCTGTAACTCTAACACTAACTCTCTCTACAGTCCTAACACCACCCTTCTTTTTGGGAAGCTATGCACAGCACCCTGCTGACCCCTCCCTCCAGCAATGATCTGCCTGTATTGCATAGAGAAGCTCAGAGACCAGGTGATGATCTCACTGGGTGTACAATAAGGTATGTTATGAAAAGGCAACGTTTTTTTTAAATGTTATTAGCATCTTGATGAGGGTGGAAAGGAGGAACCAGGGAAGGCAAAATATAAGCAGATTAAGATTCAGGTTTGATGAACCCTTATGAATGTTTAGCTCCTTATTTGTATGTCCACCCTCAGGAATTCTCAATGCTAAAGACCAACATTTCCTGTGCTAAAGGATACAACTACTGTCTATCTCCCTGTACTTGTCCTTGACCACACCAAACATGTGCTTAGCTTCACTTTGCATTTCACAATTCTATTCAGCATACCACTCCTCCGCCCCATCCCCTTCCCCAAATGGTCAGGGACTGATCTGTAATGTACATGTTCTAAAATAGGTTGGACTTATGTATTTATTCAACCTCAAATACTATGTAACTATGCATGCAAAATACATAAAATCTTAAAGAAAATGATTATGGACCATTGAGCTTTTTGAAATAGTTTTATTTAACCTGGATTCATCCTTCTTTACCGCCGAGTCCTGTTTTGGCAGATTGATAAGTGCTCTTCTGTGCGGTCCGTGTCACTGCTACTTCTGTATTCTCAAGAGGCAGCCAATAGAAAACAGCGTGAGATATTAGGAAGGGAAAAGTCTCTGCAAGGTGTACAATCCTGATGATGATGATTTGCATGCAGCAAAAGTAACTGGCCCCAAGTCCTGCACCTCCCTTAAACAGTTTGGAATGCCACTGTGCAGGGAAACAGAAAATGCCGACACCAAAGCAGAGCCTACAATAGTTGCATTTAAGATTACATGTAATGGTTCTATAATAACTACATAACTGCCTTCATTTGTGTATCCAGGGGCGTATCTGCCGCGAGGCAAACAAGGCGTT
>NW_017306617.1:1366961-1367811 GCF_000935625.1 Nanorana parkeri | reverse complement strand
GTTTGTGGCGTGTTTGTGAGGTTAGTAAATCAACCCCCCTGTGTCTAAGCCAGTTCCCACTGGCACCAATGTAATTATGACACCAAATGGTGATAAATAACTTGAGTTTTGGCAAGAGACCAAATATCACTGAATTAATAATGCAGTTATCATATAATTGAGTTACAATAATGAGTTGTAAAATATGCATATTTTTTACATATTAAAAGAACAATACAATACAATTACAATATGTAGAAAATTGGATGCCATTAAGAGTAATTTTGTCTAGGAGGCTTGAAAAAGGCAGTTTTACTCCCCTGATCCTCAGTCCCTCCAGGCTGCTAGACTGGTCCCCACAGCATCTTCTCCCCTAGGCTCTAGTGGTCTAAGGACCACATTTGTCATCACATCTTGTGCAGGTCCATTGACGTGAGGACACCAAGATAGATTCCAAAATCGGGGGGGAGGGAAGAATAGAGAGGTGAGTACTGACTGCCGTGGTTTCTGGGATCAGGTGAACAGCTTTATTTGAGGCCTTAAGACAAAATGTGCAGTTAACCCTTGCAGTGCTTTTCTTTGCAAGTGAAGAACTTTACTGTCTTGCTAATAGTTTACTTGCATTGTATTTTATCCATATGTGCGCCGACTGACATGTTATTTTTTTTTAATGTACTCAGTGTTTCACATAGATTACCTAGCTGGATGTTGTGATTGACACAGATTTCATCACTGGACGTCATGCATGATTCAAATTTGATCACTGGATGACGTGATTGATGAGGATTTCAGCAATGGACAAAAAAATCCATATAAGACTCAAAGGCTCTGGGGTCCCCTCTGGGACCCCACAAATTTTTTTTTTTTTGGG
>NW_017306617.1:1340703-1366918 GCF_000935625.1 Nanorana parkeri | reverse complement strand
CCTGGTAATTTTTTTTTAATTATTATTTTTTTCAAACAAACGTGATTTACATTTACATGGTCAGCCAACCAGAATTTAATATATAAAAAAAAAGTATAGACTCGAGTGATGTCACAGTTACATCACTCTGCAATCATGCCAATGCCATGTATTAATCACACATTTCTGTGCAGGTAATGCATGCTACCTCATAACACACCTACCATTTGTTACAATACGGCAACTGGGTTGCATTGTTATTCATTTGAATGGCACCCTAAATGAACCTCCTGCTCACGATATGCTTGACCGTGCCGTAATGCACAGTAACATGTTTTGTGGTGCATACACTATTTTTTAGACGTGTGATTAGTTTTGTTACGAATCAAAATTCGTACATTCAGAGGCATCCGAAATCCAAATTTCAATGCATCCGAATGTATCAGAAATCTGAAATTTTGTGTCCAAATTTTGTATCTGAATCCAGAAATAACAAACAAATTTGTCCGCAGCTTACATGTCTAAATCAGCACTGTGCCTGGGAAGACACTCTAGCAGCTGTGCATTGTAATGCAGCTGCTGATGTGAATGCAGCCTAAATAAGGGAGCGCAGAATGGACACGAACTGACTGACCATTCTGTCCGTAACATCAATCAGAGTTCGGCTCAAGGATGAAAGTTGTGTTCAACAGTCACCTTGAATTTGAATTTACTTTGACTGCAGGGGCAGGGGGATGTTGATTGCCACAATCGGCAACTGGTGGTTACAGCCATGACAGTGCATGCACGGCAGACTCTTTGATGCAGTGAGCTATTAAGGAGGGGGCAGGAGGCTAGCAGTGTGGATGATTAAAAAAAGAGGATTTCATAGCATGAGATAAAAAAAATATTTCATGTGCCTGTGCACTGTCAAACATTTAAACCAACAAAAAGAATACAATTTTAATGTCCCTTTAACAGTAAAAAGCAGCAACCACTAACGTGTATTGTAATGGTAAAGTTTGTAAGGAACGCATGAATGTTCGCAATTAACAACGCTACGCCATCTGAAATTCACAAATTTTCTGAAATTCGTCCAAATCCAAATACCGAAACAAAATGTATATATGATCCGAATCCCGAAAAACAAAATAAATGAAATCCGAATCCAAAACGAAACTAAACAAATTTTTTGCCGGCGCCCATGGCTACTATTTTTTTCAAAAGCACCGAACCACAATGCAGGGTATTGCGTTGCTGCTTATTTTGGTGCAGTTTAGGGCATTGTGGGCAGGAGGTACATTTGGGGTGCCATTCAACAAATGACATCCAAAGATGAAATCTACATCAATAATGATGTCCAGGGATGAAATCCACATTAATCACAACGTTCAGCTAGGTAATCTATGTAAAACATGGAGTCCATTCCAAAAAATATCACATTGATTGGTGTACATATGGATAAAATATAATGCAAGTGAACTATTAGCAAAAAGGAAAACTATTCACTTGCAAAGACATTAAAAAAAAAAGTATAACAAAATAAATAAACACCTAAAATGCTGTTTAGATTACCTATCATGCTTGGAATGGTTGACTTTGCTATTTTACTATGTAAAACAAGCAGCCATCCAGAATTTAACATTAAATGAAAAAAAAGATAGACTGGAGATTGCTCCACAGTCTATGTACATTATAAATAACATTTGTTTAAAAAAAAATTAAAAAGGGATAGTCTAGAGAGAGAAGATGACTCACATCGGGATGACTCATACTCTAAGACACTTACACAAAGACGCTTTCAATCGAAAGAGGAGGCATTCCTTCAGACACCATTGGGCTGCCTGTGCATCTGCCATGCCTCTGAATGCAGGGAGAAATACTCTTGACTTTTTTTAAATCTTTAGGCTTACTATATATACCTACATAAAGGTCCTGGTAATTTTTTTTTAATTATTATTTTTTTCAAACAAACGTGATTTACATTTACATGGTCAGCCAACCAGAATTTAATATATAAAAAAAAAGTATAGACTCGAGTGATGTCACAGTTACATCACTCTGCAATCATGCCAATGCCATGTATTAATCACACATTTCTGTGCAGGTAATGCATGCTACCTCATAACACACCTACCATTTGTTACAATACGGCAACTGGGTTGCATTGTTATTCATTTGAATGGCACCCTAAATGAACCTCCTGCTCACGATATGCTTGACCGTGCCGTAATGCACAGTAACATGTTTTGTGGTGCATACACTATTTTTTAGACGTGTGATTAGTTTTGTTACGAATCAAAATTCGTACATTCAGAGGCATCCGAAATCCAAATTTCAATGCATCCGAATGTATCAGAAATCTGAAATTTTGTGTCCAAATTTTGTATCTGAATCCAGAAATAACAAACAAATTTGTCCGCAGCTTACATGTCTAAATCAGCACTGTGCCTGGGAAGACACTCTAGCAGCTGTGCATTGTAATGCAGCTGCTGATGTGAATGCAGCCTAAATAAGGGAGCGCAGAATGGACACGAACTGACTGACCATTCTGTCCGTAACATCAATCAGAGTTCGGCTCAAGGATGAAAGTTGTGTTCAACAGTCACCTTGAATTTGAATTTACTTTGACTGCAGGGGCAGGGGGATGTTGATTGCCACAATCGGCAACTGGTGGTTACAGCCATGACAGTGCATGCACGGCAGACTCTTTGATGCAGTGAGCTATTAAGGAGGGGGCAGGAGGCTAGCAGTGTGGATGATTAAAAAAAGAGGATTTCATAGCATGAGATAAAAAAAATATTTCATGTGCCTGTGCACTGTCAAACATTTAAACCAACAAAAAGAATACAATTTTAATGTCCCTTTAACAGTAAAAAGCAGCAACCACTAACGTGTATTGTAATGGTAAAGTTTGTAAGGAACGCATGAATGTTCGCAATTAACAACGCTACGCCATCTGAAATTCACAAATTTTCTGAAATTCGTCCAAATCCAAATACCGAAACAAAATGTATATATGATCCGAATCCCGAAAAACAAAATAAATGAAATCCGAATCCAAAACGAAACTAAACAAATTTTTTGCCGGCGCCCATGGCTACTATTTTTTTCAAAAGCACCGAACCACAATGCAGGGTATTGCGTTGCTGCTTATTTTGGTGCAGTTTAGGGCATTGTGGGCAGGAGGTACATTTGGGGTGCCATTCAACAAATGACATCCAAAGATGAAATCTACATCAATAATGATGTCCAGGGATGAAATCCACATTAATCACAACGTTCAGCTAGGTAATCTATGTAAAACATGGAGTCCATTCCAAAAAATATCACATTGATTGGTGTACATATGGATAAAATATAATGCAAGTGAACTATTAGCAAAAAGGAAAACTATTCACTTGCAAAGACATTAAAAAAAAAAGTATAACAAAATAAATAAACACCTAAAATGCTGTTTAGATTACCTATCATGCTTGGAATGGTTGACTTTGCTATTTTACTATGTAAAACAAGCAGCCATCCAGAATTTAACATTAAATGAAAAAAAAGATAGACTGGAGATTGCTCCACAGTCTATGTACATTATAAATAACATTTGTTTAAAAAAAAATTAAAAAGGGATAGTCTAGAGAGAGAAGATGACTCACATCGGGATGACTCATACTCTAAGACACTTACACAAAGACGCTTTCAATCGAAAGAGGAGGCATTCCTTCAGACACCATTGGGCTGCCTGTGCATCTGCCATGCCTCTGAATGCAGGGAGAAATACTCTTGACTTTTTTTAAACTGTGAGAGTTTAATATCACTTTAAAAAGTAATTACTCAAAATGTCATCATCATTTGCAATTGTGTATATTTTTTAAAAAAATATGAAAGCTCAAAAGAAAAAAAACAACAAAAAAACCCTATCACAAATTTGTTGTGGGAGCCTGACTGATCGGTGTTTATCGATCTATAAAATATATTACTACTGTTTGGCAGTGTTCTGCTAGGTTAATTTCAGTTCAGCATGACAAATGTATATCTTCAAGGGATAAGGCTTTATGTAAGCAAATGACTTTACCAGTGAACCATACTACTCTTTCTTTTTTAGCTTGAATCAGAATTTCTGCCTTCATTTCATAATGCAACATAACACATAAATAATTTACATTCTTTTGCTAGAAAACCATCTCTGATTTGAAAAAAAAAAAAGACTCTACATTTGTTCATAGTAGAAAAATTACTTTTCTTATCACAATAAACTTATTTTCTGATATGCAGAAAATTATAGTGGATAAAGGTATTTTGAGCTTGATGTTTATATATATAGTATAGTAAATAAATTTCTTCATTCAAAATGATTTACTTTCGAAATAATGACATGAAAATGGGGCTTATAATATTACAAAACATTTTTTTCTTTTGGAATAAGGTAAAAATACATCCATATATGTACAGTAGACAAATAGTATGCATGCAATAATAGTTATCACCATCCGCAAGCAATTATTATAAGTTATAATAATTTATACAGTTATAATTTATGATAATTGCTTTTGTACCGTTATATCATATTGCACATATATTTACCATCTGGACTAATATTTTTATGTTGTACCTTATTGGAGTAAATGCACAGTTATTAAACAATATAGCCCCTTACTTTATCCTCTCCTTTCCTCTCCCTCTTTTCTTCCTATCCCTCTCCATGCACCATCTTTCTTTTCCTCTCCACATGCCATCTTCTCCCTTCCTCCCTTCCCATGCACCATCTTATCTCTTCCTCCCCATGCACCATCTTCTCTCTTCCTCCGTCCCCATGCACCATCTTCTTTCTCCCTCCCTCCCCATGCGCCATCTTCTTTCTCCCTCCCCATCTAACATCTTCTCTCTCCCTCCCTATGTAACATCTTCTCTCTCCCTCCCCATGTGACATCCTCTCTCTCTCTCTTCACAATGCAACTTTTTTGTGTCTACTTTTCGTTTTTAAGTTCACTTATTTTATCTCCTGTGCTCATTAATAGGAATTATATCTTTGGATTCAATAGTAATGTGGTATTGTAATATATATTTTTGTAGGTTTTTATTCTGTATGTTCAGGTGTTGATTGTTTACATATACCATAGGACATTGCTGTCCATTAATATTTATAAGTCATGTGTCAGCAAAAAAGTGCTTATGGCAACCATAATCGCTGTGCAGTGTCCAGCTTATATATGTAAATGGGACTGGTCAATGCACCCTCTGCATGGACATGAGCTATTAAGAAGCACCTGAAGAAAGTACTGTAATTGACAATACTTTTGTCAAAAAGGTGTTGCTGACTGTCAACAGATGGAATGTGACTTTAGAGCCTCAGAAAATATATGTCCAGGTGAAACGTGTACAAGACACTGTACAAAGTCTTGTTTTTCAAAGAACGGTTGAATGGAGAAAAAGTAAAGTGTGACTGGCTGTGTTATTCTCCGTAAACTGGTAAAGTTTTTTGTGCTTTTTGCAAACTATTTTCGAAAAATGAAACAACGCATTGTCTTTAGCTGGTTATTCAGATTAGAGACATGCCACAAGAGATTTAGCCGGCATGAAAATAGTGCTGCCCACGGAAAAGCAATTGGAAACCTCATCAAGAGAAAAACCTCTGGCCAACAAATGGACAAAGGGCCTTGTTGAACAGTTTGAGATTCATAAAAAATATTGGCACAAAATACTTTGCCATATCCTAAGTATTGTCAAGCTACTTTCATCACAAGGTCTTTTCATGGAAGTGATGACATTATTGGAGCAGTATACAATGGAAATGATTTGGGTTGTCGTGAGCTGTGAGCTGATTATAATGCAGAACATATTAAAAAGCATGAAGGGAAGAGGTCACATATCATATTTGTCATCAATGATATGTGATGAGTTTATTAAATTGATTGGTCAGCAAGTGATATAGTAAATCGTAAACAAAATGTAAAAAAACAAATATTACATTTATGTTGACTTCACCCCTGACACATCCTGATCAGCTGACAATCATATTTTATTATGTACTTCCTAGTAGTGATGAGCCAAACACACCAGAGTTTGGTTTGAGTTCGAACTTTAAAACATGGAAAAACTTTGAACGTGAACTTCAAACTCAATGAAAGTCTATGGAACCAGAACTCTGAAAATCAAATGTCCGCTTTTTGAAGGCTTATATGCAAGTTATTGGCCATAAAAAGGGTATAGGGATTCGGGTCCTGCCCTGGGGGACATGTATCCATGAAAAAAACACTTTAAAAAAATACAGTTTTTAGAGGAGCAGTGATTTTAAAATTACATAAAGTGAAACAATAAAAATGAAGAACTCCTTTAAATATCGTGCCCGGGGGTCCCCTTAAACTGCCATTAAAGTGGTGCATCTGCACGATGTATAGAACCTGCTGCAGGAAAAAGTAGCAAAAACAACAATAACAGAATTCGGTCTGGTAGGAATGTTAGAAGGGACCTCATTTAAATAAAAGGAAACAAAAACAGTGTGTGGTTACCCTCAAAAGTCATACCAGACCCTTAAGGTCTGGCAGGAATTTTAAGGAGGAACTCCACCCCCACAAATGGGGGGAAATCATGGCGTCCCCTATAAAATTCCATATCAGACCCTTGATCTGATCATAGGCCTGGCAGGGCAGGAAAGGGGGTGGGGCGAGCAAGTGCCCTCCCCTCCCTGCCATACCAGAGCACATGCCCTCGTCACTGGGGGGGTGCTTCTCCAGGGTCGCCCCTGGAAAAGCACCTTGTCCTCGTGCTGATGGGGACAAGGGCCTGTTCTCCACAAGCCCTGGGGCGTTGGTTGTGAGGGTGCGGGTAGGGGGGCTTATTCACATCAGGGTACTCCTTTAATAAAGGGGCACCCAGATGCACCCCCTTGTGAATGAGTAAGGGGTACTTGTACCCCTTACCCATTCACTAAAGGGTTAAAATAAGTTAAAATAAAGAATTTAGAAAAAAATCCTTTAATTGAAATAAAAACACAACAGAGGCTTTTGACAAGTCCTTAAAGGAGAACTATGGGGTCAGTGTTTTTCCCCATAGTTCTCCTTAGGGTAACGGGAGGACACAAACTAGCGTCCTCCCGTTACCCTAAGCTCAGTATACCGCGAGCTACAGCTCGCAATATACTGAGACGCCGCAGCCGGAGCGGATCCCGACTTAGACGACGGGATCCGCCCAGCTGCGTGAGTGACAGCTGGCTCTGCCTATCTAGAGGCAGAGCCAGCTGTACCCGCCCCCTCCCCCATCCGTTCCGCCAGTCAGCGCTGGCAGATCGGAGCGGGGAGAGGGGAATCCAGCCCCTCCCCCTGTCACGCCAGAGAGCCGTGACAGGATCGAGAGGTGAGCGAACCCGGTATGTGTTCTCTCACCTCCCGATCTACTGAGCAGACCTGTGACAGTCTCATTGTCACAGGTCGGCTAGAACTATGAGGTGAGTGAAAAGCACTCACCTCATAGTTCTCCTTTAATTGTTAAACCCCCCCACAAAAAAATGGATATACTGACGTAACCCTAGGGTTAATCACGACATCCAGTGCTGTCCACGACGATGATGACTCGATTAAATAAAAAAATAGAAATAGTATTTTTTTTTTAAATGACACCCGCCGAAACGTTCGATTGCAATGAACTCACACTGCAGAATTGCATTCTGACAGATGACGGCAAAATATAAACAATTGGGCAAAGCTAGCGGTGTCAGCTAGCTAGCTCCGACCCAACTGTTTACATTTGTCCACCACCTGACAGGAGCTGTGTGAGCCATGATTGGGCAAAGTCATCATATATTTGCCCAATCATGGTTCTCACAGTGCACTGTGCTGTGATTGGGTAAAGTCTTGCACCTGACCTGTGGACAGGTGCACTGCTTTACCCAATCAGGGCTCCACAAAGCACTGCACGATGCGCAGTGGCTTGTGGGGAGCTTGGCAGGCAAATAGCCCGCCAAAAGCCCTGATAGAACGCAGAAACTGCCGATGTTAGAGTTGAACTGTTGCTCGACTCGAACATCGAGACCATCCCTACTAGTGGTCCAGTGGAGAGTTATACTAAATGTATCCCAATATATGGATATACTGGAATGCAACTTGCAAAAACTCTTTTGCAATTTCTGGGAACAAATGGCACTTCCATGAAAGACTGCAGGGGTCAGTCTTCTGATAATGCATCTAATATGAGTGGCAAATATACTGGTATGCAGGCCTTAATTCGGGAAAAATGAACTGGCTAAATACATGCCTTGTTGTGCACATTCACTAAACCTTGTAAGACAAAATGCTGTAAACAGCTGTTCAGTCGCAGTTTTCTTCTTTAATTTTGTACAGTAGTTATATTGTTTTTTTTCTGCTTCAACTCATCGGTGGAATCTGTTCACAGTTTCAAACCGTGTGATTTACCTTCATTAATAAGGATAGCTGATACTCGTTGGTCTGCTCACCATGATGTTTTGAATACCCTACAAAAAGGCTATAGTGTTATCAGAGATGTCCTTTCAAATATTTTGAAAGATTAATCCAGAAAGGGAGAGATTGCTTTACATGTAAAGGGCCTAAGCAGTGGTATGGATCACCTGGAAACTGGAATAATGGTTGAAATATTGTCTGTCATTTTACCCAGGTTTCACAGAACCAGTCAGTGTCTCCAAGATGCAAAAATAGATTTGCATACAGCAACAGGCATGCTGAACTCTGTGAAGGATTTTGTGTATTCTCTCCATTCTAGATTTTCTGAATTTGAGGAGCAGAGCAAAAATATTTTTGGCTGCGAGGAGTACCAGCTAAAACGCGGAAGATAAATGAAAAGAATAGTAGGTGAAACTATGGTGATGCAGGAAATGCTAATGCTGATATGACACCATCTGAGAGGTTTAAAGTTCACACCTTTTATGTTATCATTGACCAACTGACAGAATGACTGAAGTGCAGACAGACAATCAGCTTACAGCACATTTCAAGAAAAAATTGTCTTTCTGTCTGAAATATGCACTCTAGCAACAGGTAGTGTACGCTTCAGAGCCAGTACACTAGTGACAAAATATCTTGAACTTCTCAAACTCATGTTTAAAGAAGAAGATGTACAGTTTGCCTCTCTTTTGAAAATGTCCCAGTCTTCCACTGCACATAAAGCCATTCATGAGAGTCAAGAAATACAAATGTACACATTTTTGATCACTCAATCCCTATTTGGTGCATTTCCAAACACAAATGTAACCCTCTGTATGAGGGTTATTCACTAATGAGCTAAAGGATCCAGCCATAGCTTTGGCTGATCCTTCGGCTCATTTCGGCCAGCTGGAGACCTTCGGTTCAGACCAACCGAGGGGCTGCTGTACAGGCTATTCACTATAGCTCATACAGCAGCCGAAGGCAGGTGAATGGCTCAGTCAAGTCTCAACCGAAGTGGGGAGATGTCACAGCTGGCTCCGCGCTTTTGTTGCACTGTAATGACAGATCAGCATCTTCAAACACGAGCTATCCTTGTGTTAAGTGTGTCTAATTTTCATATAAATGTGATGTGTTCAGTTTTCTGAATGCATGCCAATCGAATGTGTATCACCTCTGTTTGCATAGACTCACTATATGACAACCCAGAGTTAATTAGTATCCATTGTGAAACAACCAACATTATTGCATGTCAGATAAACACTAAACCAAATAAATATTTTTGCATTAAGTCCAATGTGATGGAATTCCTTCTACAACAATTCTTTAAGTGAGTTCGTTCACACAGTTCCCAATAGTGAATACCAGGATGAAAAAGACTTCCCAGCGTAAAATATAAAATGAAAAAAACAATTAGATTTTGTGGTATTACTCTAATCCTTTTTTTCTACCTGCTCCTTAATTGACTCTACAGTATATTGCACTCACCAGATGTCTCTAGGACTCTGCATTCTTAATCAGGTAGAGAACTTTCCCATCTGCATCCGAACCTCTTGATTTCTCAATTCTTCTCTTCTTTTGATCTGTAATAGCCTCCGATGGAATCTGTCTCAAAACTCTACAATCTGCTCTCAATCTCCTGTTCTTTCATTATTCCTATATTTTCCCATAAAGTTCAAAAGGCTCCAAAGGAAAATATCAACATGACTTCCATTGTGCATTGTGTTCTAAAAGACTGTTTAATCACATTAAAAGTTGCACTTACAAGAAGGCAGCAAAAACACAGATGATCGATAATCCAACACAAGAAATGGCAATGATTGGGGAGATGATGATTAAGGAGCATGGACACAAAGGGGGTGATTTACTAACCTAAACACACGCACGCACCAGGTGCGTGTGATTTTCACACAGCAAAACGTATTTATCAACCAAAAAGTCTCTAAAAGCATATTTCCACTAATGCCATATATGGAAAAATTATGCACATGATGCGTATATAATGCTGCTTCACAGTTTAGACAAAAATGGTTAGCTCATGCATTTACATTCCTGCATTCATCAACACAAGCAACACAACATAGAGCTAATTTACACAACATCACCTTTTAATTCATGCAGGGCTTTGCACAACACACCTGCTGGGTGTGTACACACTACAAAGGTGTTTAGACTCCACCCATAGATCATGCTGGGAGGGAACACACTACAGAGGTGTATACATGTTCGTGGTGTGTTTATAAGGTTAGTAAATCAACCCCAAAGGATTAGAGGAGTACCACGAAATCTCACTGTTTTTTCATTTTATATTTTACATTTTTATTTTTTATTTTTTGGGAAGATATTTTTCATTATGGTTTTCACTATCGGGAACTGTTTTGTCATAGAGTGAGACTATGCAAACAGAGGTGATACACATTCGATTGGCATGCATTTAGAAAACTGAACACATCACATTTATATGAAAATTAGACACACTTAACACAAGGAAAGCTCTTGCGCTTAGCGCAACATATTAGAAGTTTGAATATTAAGTGATTTCACTGAGTGGTTGTTGCAGCCGGCCACGATTGCACATTTATGTCCTAGCACAGCTTCTATTGTTATATATAAAAGCTATTGCCCTTCATGCTTAGAAAAACACCCAAACCGAAGATGGATAAGAAATAGATGTGGACCAGCAGGTCCTTGAGAATGACATGTAACCAACATAGCAACTAGATTAAATCAATGAACCAGCACTGTAGAACACTTAAGGGCCTCTGCAGACTTCTCTTTTTTCCCAACGCAGCTGACAACAAATCCTCTCAATCTGCTCCGCATGTCTCGGGAAAATGGAGGAGTCTGAAATCACTCCTAACAGCATCACTGATAACAAAGAGAGGAGAGAAGGCAAACATAAAACTATAAAAGAGTAGTAAAACAGTTCTATACTAAAGCATCAATGTCCCACACCATAAAAGAAAAAACATTGAGCAAAGAAACAGTATCAAAAGTTAGGTAAACCTGCAGTAGCAGAGCAAGTGAAAGAAGAAAAACATTGCCCCATCATAACTTATCAAGTGGGTCTCCTGTAGGCAATAGATAGTAATAATTCAGGGCCAGTTAAACACCTGCAGTTGTTCCAAGAGGTCCCCAAATATATCTGTATACATGAAAAAACAATATACAGTATAAAAGTAACAAAAAAATTAAATGTATAAAATATCTGTAAATATTAAAGTAAAAACAACACATGACAATGAACAATGACAATACATACTGCAATGATATCTGTAACCACTGCAAGGTATATTAATAGATGATTTGTTCTATGACTGGTGACAGTGAGACATAGAAAACTCTGTCAAACATTATGTATAAGAACTGAAAGTCCCTGAAATACATTGTTACAAAACATATATCTCAAATTGTTACAAAATATGTATCTTAACATTACTCAGGAGAAAACATTTTTAATAGCATTAAACCATACTACCTGAAATAAAAGAGCAAAAACAGAAACTGCATACCTTAAAACAGTGGTGTAAAACGTATGGACTCAAACGGTGACTCAAAATTGGATCTGTTAAAAAGTATAATTGGGTATTACTGGTCATAAATTGAAAATGCAGACATCAGTGAGAAAGTATCCATTGATCTCCCTCTATTTGAATTTGAAAAATCACCGTAGGTGGAGGCCACAGTTCCCCAGTGGTAGGGGAGGAATCTGAATGTGAACGTTTAGGCTCATAAACATGAACTGCCAACATTTCTCAGGGGAGGGAGGGGTTTAACGTCCCCAGTTGTGGAGCTTGCTCGTTCCTATGGCATAGAAAGAAGGAGGTCTCCAATTGCAGTGGTAAAAGCTTTCCCATCAGACAATTTATAAACTGTTCATCACAATATGTTATATATGGCATTCTCTGTCCATGTGGGAAACTCTATGAAGGGCGTACCTCCAGAACCTTGAGGACTAGGTTTGGGGAACATAAGAGGAAAATCCTCAAAAAGGCCAACAGCCACACACTACCCAGACACTTCCTAGGAGGCACACAAATCGAATCCTGAAGGGTTAAAAGTCTTTGGAATCGAAAGCATCCCAGAAAATTTAGATGAAGGAGTCAGATTTAAAAGACAGTGTCATAGAGAAGCATTTTGGATATATTCGCTCAACAGTCTACATCCTAGTGGCCTCAATGAAGGCCTGTAACTGGCTACATCTCTCTAGTCTGCCTTTAAATGATGGTTGTTAGCCACAAACTATTTCCTTTTTCTTCTACTCTGATATACTACAATGCTCATTTTTATTATTCTCAGTGCAATTTAGCTTTTCCCACACCCACATTTAAGATACTTTCCATCTATACCGATAACATTTGATATGTTCCCTGCACCCTGTTACATTTGATATGTTCCCCGCACCCCGTGTTAATTTGAGTGGCATCATTGCTATTTTCATGTTATTCATATGAATTTTTATGGACTTTTTATGGATTTTCTAATGAATTTTTAAAGTGACATTAAACCCTCAGATTTTTTAACATAAACCAATACTGTAATGTGTGCCTTACTGTAATCCATGGTTGTTTCCCTTCTCTTTGCTGCTCTTCCTTTTAAATACTCATGTCTTCTCATGCTCTGCAGAACTTCCCTTTGCAGCTCAGGGCCTCTTCCTGTAGTGCTGGCTCAGGTTACAAGCCTATAGAAACTAATACACAGACATATATATCCATTCCTGAGACAAGGCAGTCTGCTGCAAAACAGAAGTTCTGCAGAGCATGAGAACAGATACAGATTTAAAAGGAAGAGCAGCAAAGAGAAGGGAAACAACCATGGATTACAGTAAGACGCACATTACAGTATTGGTTTATGTTAAAAAATCTGAGGGTTTAATGTCACTTTAAGATTTGCTTATTGAGAATTTTATACATTTATATACATATATTCCATTTTATAATAATGCAATCTTCTTTAATACTGTTAGTCCACAAAATTGTATTATCATACAGATATCATACATATTCAATTCATAATGTGTATGTTTTGCCTTTTTTAAGTATAATCATGGTTCTTTTACACATTCTCTCTCTATTATTCTTTTCCTAGACAGGATTATACAGCGTCGGCATAGATAATTTTTTTGCCCCGCTAATTGGCTAGAGGGCACGGCGAGTCATCAGAGTCACCGGGGGCGTGGCGCCCTGTCATCTCTCCCCCCCTAGGATTGGTCCAGGGCTCAAATTAGTAATTCGAGTAACCGGAGGAGTGACCACCCCAGGACACTGCAGGTCCCAGACTGAGAGCTCGGGAGACCGCCCAGAGAGTCGGCGATTCATTAGTCCACACAGCTATGACTCATCTATAACAGCAAATATGTCCTAAATCTAGAGTCATTTTTGATTGGCTGTTGACTTTTACTTAAAGCAATGGGAAGGAGGAGGAAGTAATTTTCTGATGAAGGGGGCAGGACGCATCATGTAGGCATTTGAGCTGTCTTGTCAGTGCAGCTCTCATACATCATACCCTGGCTATCAATCCTTCGACTTTTAAAACTTCTTTGTGATCTACTCTTTTGAGTACAATTTTATCTTTGCTGCTTCTCAATAAAATTGATCCACACTAGTGTAGGCACCCCTTTTCGTTTGTTCTCTTCCCAGGGAGCGGTTTCTGTCCAGAGATTGGAGTCCTGGTTGACAGGTGGGGTGTGCCTACAAGATTTAGGAAACACTCAAAAACATGATCAAGGAGCTGGCAATCTGACACATAATGAATGTTTACAGAAAATTCCAAAGTGTGAAGATGAAACATATCCACAAGACCCCATTTGTAATACAAAATATAATAGTAAACACAAAGAAATCAAGGATATTGTATCCAAAAACTGGCACATATTTTTATTGATCAACTCCTGAAGAGGGATTTATCAAACAAACCCAGAGTAGTCTAACACAAAGCAAAAACTCTGAAAAATACAGTATTCTGCAGCAAAATTGATCCCGTTGAGTGTAAGCAAATGCTTATGGGGGAGGGGGTGGGTCTCATTACTGTAAGGTGTTTCAACTGTACTACCACAATTTTCCTTGACAGCTCAAGTATAAGTTGGCATAAAGTTCTCTAAACTGTTAAACTGTTTATCACAATATGTGGTCTATGTGTTAACTTGCCCCTGCAATTTAAAATTGCAGGGGCTCAAAGAGGAGTATAGAATTCTAAAATTCTTGTATTGCAAAATACACTGAGTGGCCAGATCATTATGACCACCCCATCAGTACTTCGTTGGGCCACCTTTTGCCTTTAATACTGCGGCGATTCTTCTTGGCATTTACTCCACGAGATGCTGAAAGGTGATGCGAGGAATCTGACACCATGCCTGATGAATATCACTGTCCAGTTCTGTGAGATTTGATGGTTGTGGAATCTGCTGCCTGATGGCTCTTCCAACTTCGTCCCACAAATGTTTAATTGGATTTGGATTTGCGCATTGTCTTGTTGGAAGAAACCATCTCCATTGGGATATGTCATCAACATGATAGGATGTGGGGTGCATGCTTTCATGCTGTTCCAGCCAAATTCTCACTCTGCCATCTGCATGATGCAACTGGAAACGTGATTCATCTGACCACATGTATTTTTTCCAATTCTCGACTGTCCAATCCTTGTGTTCCTGTGCGAATTGGAGACGTTTTATCTTGTTAACTGCAGACAGCAGAAGTGTTCGAGCAGGCCTTCGGCTTCCATATCCCATACGATGCAGTGTACAGCTAACAGTGCGTTCAGAGATCATTTGAGAGGATACCTGATTAAGATCTGCAGTAATTTGATGCACTGTTGCCCTTTTGTAGTCTTGTACCAGTCTTGCCACTCTCCGGTCTGCCCTAACATTGACTAGTCGCTGACGTCCACAATTCGCACGTTCAGACCCAGATTTTCGGCTGACAGACCAGTGTTTAAACACTTTAACAACAGCTGCTCTTGAACATTTAACGAATTCTGCTGTTTTGCGGATACTCGCTCCATGGCTCCGAGCGCCAACAATCATCCCACGTTCAAAGGCTGTTAAATCGCGTTGTTTACCCTTATCTTCAGAATAAAATCACTTCTACTGTCGTGGTAAACAAAGTGCTTCCCTATTTATAATGGTCTGGCCCTCTAGCAACTTCAGCGCAAAATTATAGCTAATTTGCCTACAAACGTCAGGTGGCCATAATAATCTGGCCACTCAGTGTATGTTATATATTCAAGAAGTTAAGAGAGATGTTTTGGATCCAGAAATTACAAACTCTCTTCACAGATGGTTTTTGGGAAGTTACTGAATCCATTATAAACGGGTTCATACATACATCTCTCATATATTATTCTGGATATACTGTATGCGTGCATACATTCTTACAACTATATGTAAACCATGATCTTTTTTCCCCCAGACATCTTCCAGTGTCAGGTTGGCACTCATCTTATTTGTGTCCCATGTCCCTCCCTTTAAGACCCCAAACTCTAGTCTCTCAAATCTTGATGTTTACAACAAACCAGTAGATATAGCACAACCAGTCTCATGTTTCCTACTCTTCTAGCATCAAAATCCATTGACCTTCCATTATACAAATTTCACCCACTTTTCCCACATTGCACACCACTCTCCCTTACCTCCCACTAGCTATAGGTACCTAGCATGCTCCAGTGTTAAATAATCCTTTCATCACATAGTTCTGCATTCACCTTTCAGTCCCAGCACCACTTTAATACATTCACTTAGTGTCACAAATCACGTCACTGTTGGTCACTTGCCTTGCAGTTATTCTCATTCACTTTGTGAAAAAACATTTTTTTATTGATTTATTCATTCCTAGTAAACCTTTTTTACCCCATCACTCTATTTTCCTGTAAGACCCAGCAAAACATAGGGGTCTATTCACTATGCTGCCGAGGGCAGCCGAGTGAATGACCGATCAGAAGTGAAGTGAGCCGAACACTGTTCGGCTATTCACTTCAGGCTGGTACGGCTGATTTCAGCCGTACATCGGCTGAAATCCGCTGTACATCGGCCTGCTTCGTGTGGCTTCGGGTCGGCCGAACATGCAGAAGGAGTTCGACTCAGCTGATCCAACATCTGGATCGGCTGAGCCGAACCTCCGGCAGGCTTCTCACTGCTGTTCCGGCTATTCTTAAAGATGCCGAACAGCAGTGAGTGAATAGCTGAATGCCGCTGAGCGGCATTTGGCTCGGCTGTTCTGCTCGGTCCCTCAGAGGTACCGAGCAGAACAGAAAAAGAGTTTAAAAAGTTTAAAAAGTAAATAGAAGACGATTGTGCGGAGCTAGCAGTGACAGCTAGCTCCGCCCAATATTTTCCTATTGTCCGGCGGCTCTGCTGCTGTAAAAAAAAAACAAGTAAAAAAAGAAAGAAAAAAAGCTCCCGGGCACTCATGCATTGTTTCTCTCCTTGGCGGCCGGGAGCAGGAGGCTCCCGGGGTGCCAGGGAGAGTTAGCTGTTTAGAGATCAGTGTCCCTGGTTAGCAACCAGGGACGCTGATCTCTCTGAAAGTGGCCGGAGCCCATAATCTTTTATATCTTTATCCTTTGATGCCACAGCCTCCAGTGACATAATTCACATATTATGTCACATTCTGCATTTCCTTCATATCCATACATCGATCAGAGCTGCATAAATTTTTTGCTTTATCAAATGATATGTCCCACCTTTTAACCAGGACTCCCATCTCTGGACAAATGCTACTGCCTCCGAGAACATTTGACAGCTCACATTTACAAGCCTGAATGTTCAGGTTCAGGTTCCTCCCATATCACGGTGGAACTGTAGCCTCCACCTCCCTTATCCAATTCAGATTCAAAGAGAGGGATATCAGTGGACACTTTATTACTGCCACCCACATTTTCTTACTTCAGGAAATTAACTCTCATCCCTCATAAGGTTTTACTGCTTTTATTTTTTTCCCTTCAGTAATGCTAAGATACATATTTTGTAACAATTTGAAATACGTATTTTGTAACAATGTGTTTCAAGGACATTTTGTTCTGATAAATAATGTTTGACAGAGTTTTCCATTTCATTACTTATGTCTCACTGTCACTAGTCATAGAACAAATCATCTGTTTATATACTGTACCTTGCAGTGGTTACAGGTATCACTAATACTTTGCAGTATTTATTGTCATCACTCAGATGTTTTTACTTGAATATTTACATGAATTTACAGATATTTTATACATTTTATATTTGTATACTTATATTGTTTTTTTTATAGTTTTTAAATATTTACATATTTGTTTATTTTTGATAATTGTCTTAGCTGACTGTCTGAACGTTTTCATGTGATTTTTGACTGTCCTGCTCATGTAGTATATGTAATGTAGTGACATTTAATTTACTATGTCAAACATAAGTATGGGACATAATAAATAATATATGTTTTCCCACTCCTATTAGTTTCAATTTACATTTTATGACACCTATGTGTTTATTTTGTAGCCCTGAGGAAGGCAATAGTGCCTGCTCTGAAAACTTACTGGCTGTGGGATCAATATATTAGGCAGCCAAAGTTATCAGGGGAGGCAGGTTTGGTCGGCTACACTCCTCTCAAATTAGTACAAGAAATCACATAGGATAGGTACAAACCTTTTCCTATTAATAGAAAATGGGGGCTTTTTTGAACCAACACACCAGACCAAACATTTAAAATTATAAATTTGTTACAATTTTAGTTTGTATTATTACATATCCATTTTTCAAACAATAGAATTTTTTTTTCATAAAAACAATGATTGCTCATGCTGGTCTTTACAACCAATTTTGTGAATTATTCACCACCAGAGTAGTATATTATTACAAAGCTGTCACATTGATGGTGTATATTTTCATTCCCCTGAGGAGACAGAGGACATAGTAATGGCAGCAGAGAGAGGATGAT
This sequence comes from Nanorana parkeri, assembly GCF_000935625.1. Taxonomy (NCBI): domain Eukaryota; kingdom Metazoa; phylum Chordata; class Amphibia; order Anura; family Dicroglossidae; genus Nanorana; species Nanorana parkeri. The sequence continues at coordinate 1,348,668 of NW_017306617.1, read as the reverse complement.
GACGACAAAGGGAAACGATCCCTATCAGAAACAGCGAAGACATTCTGTCGGCATTAGTGCTTGGTTAGTACTTTTTGAATTTGTTCTAAAAGGCTGAGGGGAGGTTCTGAATTGGCAATGGAAAAACTGTACTCCAATATACAGTGCATGCTATATGGATTAACATTTATGTATATTAAACCACCTGGGCATATTGGGAGGGATAAGGCTGGATAGGGGATAGTAGATTACATATGTGTAGTATTCGTTTTGTTCCGAATCGAAATTCGGACAAAATTGCGGAAATTCAGAGATCCGTATGCATCCAAATTCCGAATTACAGATATAACGAATGCAAATGAATCTGAATTTCTGATTCCGAAATTTGTTAGCGGCAATCTGTACGAAAGTTTGTTTTGTTTCGTTTGTGCCATATGAAAAGTATTATGACACCTCTGCTCACAGACCCGAATGACATTCGGGAGATTACAGGAGATTACGTCTTGTCCCGCCGGTGACGTCACGCAGACTACACCCACGGGGCGCGGCCCCGCAGTGAAAGGCTCAGCTGTTTTCGTCACTCGGCGTTCTCTCGTTTTGGAGCGCCGAGTGACGAACGGTGAACCTCGGTACCTTATCTGCACGCCGTCCTAGAGACCGCAGTCTGGAGACTGACTTATCTCAGCATTCACCTCTCATTCCCCCCTGAAGCACCCACAGGCTAACGACCAGGAGTCCTCGGCACACATACAAGTCTATGGGCTGAAGCAACTAAGCGCAAGTACCTTGGGGCACAGTCCCTGTATCTGGCAGACCAGTACAAAGCAATTGTATATCGCATGCATAACCAGCATACTGATAGTGGACATTTAGATTACTACTTCGTTACCTATACTGAGGTTATTGTGCCGCTAAACTGCATGGTGATTGACATTTGTATGCATAAGGAGGAGTTGCATTTGTTCTAACGGCTTGCAATTGGAGGAGAGGTGTTAGGTGAACGGACACAGTGTACGTGTACTATAACCTGCTGACTGAACTGCCATACTGCTTGCATTGTAATAACTAAGCTTATAAGGATTGCATATGTTCTATTGCTTCAACCTGACTTGCAATTGGAGGAGAGGAGTGGTATGCCACAGTACAAGCTTGCTTAATCCTGCACGCACACAGCTACCTTATCAGCTCTAACAACCTAGGCTGCTCACACACTTCCTGGGTGCTTCTATTCAAACTACAAGCTGTTTCCCCATTAGTTCAAAGTGTATATTAGTTAAGGGGTGCTTCAACACCAATTAGTTCCCAATAACCATCCCCTTCCGGTCTCCCCGGTGGTATATGATGAGTACGGTCACCCAACCACACTTTGTGTAATTGGGTACCGTCCACTGAACCACCTTCTTTTTTTTTTTTGGCAGGTAAAACAGCTTTATTTTTTAATTACTCTATTAGTGTTGCTATCCTCGTTACCCAGGGCCTAGGTTCTGCCTTTCCTAACACTCTAGGTCTAGTGGTCTGCACTTATTCCATCTTCTGTGCCCGTATGGCTGATGGTGTTCTCCTATATGCGTCTATCTAATATCTTGTAGTTTTCCCGGAAATCTTCTGAACTCATTCCACGCTTGCCATGTAGCTTCATTTTTTTTGAGGGTATTTCTACGAATGGACGTCAATTCCTCCATCAGTCTATAGTATTCAACTCTGTTATACCACTCTCTTATAGTTGGGATGGTGGTTTGGTTCCAGTATAGTGGTATTAAAGTCTTTGCAGCGTTCAATAAGGGGGTTATTAGTGATCGCCTAAAGATCGGAGTCGGAAAGTCCATGAGGTGGAGGAGGCACACCGTTGGGTCCAAGGGTAATATAACTGTGGTGATCTGCTCTATCTGGTCTACCACCTGCGCCCAGAAAGGTTGTATTCGCGGGCAGGACCACCACATGTGTATGTAGGTGCCTACTTCACCGCAGTGTCTCCAGCATAGCTCCGACCGAGATGAGTGCATTCTATGTATACGATCTGGAGTGTAGTACCAACGTGCCAAAAAACGGAACATACTGTCGGTCACCAGAGTACTAATAGATGTGGGGGCGTTGAGATTTAAGACTTTTTGTTTCTGTGCATTGGACCAAGTGATCTTCAAGTCCTGTTCCCATTGTCTTAAGTATGGTGGGAACGCATTAGTCTGTAGATCTAGTAGGATCGTATATAAATGCGATATCCCATGTCGTGGGGGTTCCAAAGAGGAGAATAGTTTCTCCAGCGGTGTAAGCTCAGAAGTGGTACGCAGTGGCTTTGAGAGTGACATAATAAAATGTGATAGTTGCCTATGTCTCCATGTGTCAAAAGGGTAGGTTCCCCATTGTTCCCTAAGGGTTTCAAGTGAAAGTGGCTTATCTTTTTCAAACACATGGAAAAGTTTTAGACTAGTGTGAGCAGTCCATTTAAGGAAACCAGAGTTGTGCAGTCCGGGTAGGAAAAACGTGTGGCCAGTTACTGGCATTATAGGTGAGTTGTGTTGGCCTATCGTCCGATTATATAGTGCATTCCATATACATAATGTTTGGGAAGTGAGTGGAGAAATTAAAGAATGTAAATTCCAGTGTTCCTGTGGTATCCAACAAATAGTGGGTATGTTTTGATTAGCAAGAGAATTCTCCAATTCCACCCATCGTTTAGTCTTCATGTGGAAGTGAAAGTCTAACATTCTATTTATAGCAACAACCTGGTAGTAGCAGTTAAATTCTGGCAGTGCTAATCCCCCCTGACGTCTAGTCCTAATAAGAACTCCGTGGGAGATCCTGGCGGGAGACCTTCTCCATATATACCTTCTAACTACCGACTTAAGAGCACGTAGATAGTACCTGGGCAGTGCGATCGGGATGGTTTGCAATGTGTATAATATCCGATGTAATATTGTCATTTTAATTACATTTATCCGTCCCGTCAGAGAGATACGTGGGCGATGGTTAAACCACTTATTAAGGTCCCTGCTAATATTATTTAGCAGGGTCATGTAGTTCACAGTAAATAATTCCGTGGTCTTGGGGGTGAGGAATATGCCAAGATATTGCATTTTCTGGTTTTGCCAACTAAAGGGCATCGAATCTTTCAAAGCTATAACGGTATGTGCTGGAGTAGAGATATTTAACATTTCTGATTTTGAAAGATTAATTTTAAAGTTCGCTATTTGGCTATATATTTCCAGTTCTTGTACTACTGACAGGAGTGATATCTGCGGTTGTTGAATAAAAAACAGAATGTCATCCGCGTAGGCGGCTAACTTATGTTCTGTAGTGTCTACTGTAATCCCCGAGATGTTATTATTACCTCTTATATTAATAAGGAGGGGCTCCAATGACAGGGCAAACAGTAATGGAGATAGTGGACATCCTTGTCGTGTTCCGTTATATAGGGAGAATTTAGTTGAGAGGACCCCGTTAATCTTAATCTGGGCGGTGGGGTTGTTATACAAGGCCATTATTCCCGTCAATAATCTGGGCCCCAGGCCCATGGCTTGTAGAGTGATCCGGAGATAGTCCCAGTCAACTCTGTCAAATGCCTTTTCCGCATCCGTAGATAGAAACAGAGTGTGGTTCGATGATAAAGAGGCCTGGTGAATTAGGCTAATTGCTCTCTGGCTTCTCTGCCTGGAATAAAGCCAGTCTGATCTGGTGATATTAGTTGGGAGGTCAGGCAATTGAGTCTAGTGGCCAGGATTTTTGCAAAAATGTTGATATCTGTGTTTAGTAACGACATCGGCCTATAGCTGCCGCATACGGTTACGTCTTTATCTACTTTGGGGAACACAGATATATGTGCGTGTAAGGTATCTGGTATTGGTGGCGTGCCCGTCAGGAGGGAGTTAAAGTACTTACATAAGTGTGGCAATATATAGTTCTGGAATGTTTTATAATATTGTAGTGTGAATCCGTCAGGGCCAGGACTTTTCCCTTTGGCCATGGCGGCAATCACTTGTTGTATCTCCTCTATACTTATGGTGGAATCCAAGTTTTCCGCCTGATCTTTGCTTATTGATGGTAGGGGTGTTGAAGCTAGGTAGGCCCGGATACGGGTTAAATGTTTCTCTTTTGTTACTTCATCACCCTCAGATCTCACCTTATACAAGGTAGAGTAGAAGTCCCTGAATACGTTAGATATCAAGGGTGATGTATGTACCATTACGTCATGTTTGACCTTCTCACAAACACTCTAAATTCATTTCCGCAGCTGTGATCCAGTAAGAGTACATAGACTCGGCGGACTTGACAAACACAATCTGCGGGGAATTATGAATCTGGCACTTGAGGCAGAAGAGCGGTAGGAAGAGGAAGGCCTCCTTTACACAGACAGCACTCCTGCGGGGCTGCAGATCACACAAGAGGAGCAGGATTATGGCAGCCTTGGTGGCATTGAAGCCGAGGATGACATAAGGCAGTCTTCAAGGAAGGGTTTTCTGTCCCCAGAAACCCAAGGAGTAGTACGTGGCTGGGAGGAGGTAGTGCATGATAGTGTCATCCTCAGTGACCCTGAAGACTCTGAATCTCATGCCTCCTCCAACTTACGGTGCATGGGCTCCCTTATCTTGCAAAGCCTGAGAAAGGACCCCAGGATTCGTGGTATCAAGAAGAGGGATCATTATTAGTTGGCAACCCTTCTTGATCCACGCTACAAGCGTAAAGTTCCAGAGCTCACCCTGCCCTCACAGAGGGAGCACAGGATGAAACACCTGGAGGACGCTTTGAAGAGAAACTTGTGTAACACCTTTCTAGACACTGGTAGGTTACCAAGTCATAAATGAGGTGCTTCTGAGGCTACGGTTGGTCAAAGAAAGAGTGGTGAAGGGGGCCGCCTGTCTTTAGAAATGTTTTCAGTCCTCAGTACCGAGGGATGTTAACTTTAGGCACTAATCGCCAGCATCTGCATCATATGGTGCAGTATAACCTAGGGGCAAGAGCAGACCTGGAGAGCTTTCCAGCAGACGATCCACTGGCTTACTGGGTCTTGGGAATGGATCACTGGCCAGAACTTAGCCAATATGCCATGGAGCTACTGGGCTGCCCTGCATCCAGCGTGCTTTTGGAAAGGACGTTCAGTGCTGCTGGAGGTTTTGTGACAGATAAAAGAGTGCATCTGTCCACAGACTCCGTTAACCCGCTGACATTTATAAAAATGAATCAGTCCTGGATCAGCAGCAGCTATAAATCCCCTGATGCTAATGTCACTGAATAGATCAGGGATCTCTGGAAGACTGCCTAGGCTGCCTAACTTTGTGGGCGATTATTCCACCATCTTAAAGTAATGTTCTCGGTGTAATGCACCACCAACGACCAAGGCCCAATTTTTCCGCAACCGATCGTGGCAGGTGCATATCATTTGATTTTTTTGCAGCAGGGTCCAATCCAGCAATCTTCAAGAATAACTTTGTAGGGTTATTGTAGAATGTGCTCTGATTTGGGGGTGCCTTAAATTACTGATGAACAACTGAATCTTAAATAAGTGTTGGGTTTATTTACAAATAGGGATATACATACATTCTAATACAATTAAGGGAATTGAAAGGGGAATTGGGGATAGGAATTGAGGTTAAGGATCCTACAGCTAGCTACACCATTCTCTCTCTCTCAGTCACACATGCCATGGGGTTTTCTCGGTTCTCAGAACACGCCTCTCCAGCAGGTCTCAGCGAATCACATTCTTGATTGCAGAGTTCAGAAAAACTTGTCTTGTCCAAAGGTCTTGCTGTTCAGCTAGGTTAGTGTCACACCAGAAGAAGGTTCCATCAGATGCCCCTGCCCCCATCCCAGCATATATGCCTTGCTGACACAGGTGTGCGCAGTAAATACAAGCAGGGGGTTGGGCTTGCCCCAGGACATGACAGTCCAGCAGATCTCCTTTGATCACTGTCCAGCCCCAAGAGCCCTTTGATGGTCTTCATTGGCATATCAAACAGCACGGGCAGCTCACGATATTAAGGAACCTTTCCATCAAAGATGTATCATAGATGTCAATTATTTTAGCTTCCAACATTCCCTCCTCTTGTGCCTATATTGGCACACACAATCCAATAACAAACCACAGAAAATTGATATCTGCATTACTCCAGTCCTGCTAACATTCCTGCATAGCGGCCTTTCTTCGGAGACAGTTTCTTCACCCACATGGGCAGGCATACAGAGCCGGAACCCATGCATTCAACAGTCACACTCTATTCCACATGGATATTACTAAATACATAACAGTTCACCAATATCACAGGAAAATCTACATATCATACATTGATATCACATATATAACATTACACCATGCTAATCAACTCGATCCCTTAACCAGATTGTCATTCCACTACACACTGTAATCTGGCTTGTCAGCTGCCTTATATGACTGGACTATGGGCAAGCTCAATTCAGCAATAACACTCTGTGCCTTGCACTGGTAAAAAAAAAACATGGCTCCTTATTGTAACTATAATTTTTCTAACACACTCCCCCATTTGGTACCATGTTACACTGGTACCATGCTAACTAGGAAATAACCAATCTGGTAAAAAAAAACTTTGAAGTTTAGTGCCTACCCAAGCTGTGGGTCTCTATAAAAAAACACACAAAAAAACAAAGTAAACAAATATCTTGTTAATCTAAAAATGTTAACAAGGAAAAAAAAATAAAAAATATAAACTGAAAGAAAAAAAAAAATCAGATAAAAATGTTCTGCTGGCCATTAACACATCACACACAGACAGACAGACAAATACACTAACACCATCTCCCAACTCAACTTTTGTTCTGGTGTGTGAACAAAGACATCCTGAGACCTTTTCCTGTGAGTTCCATAGAAAGAGCAAAGGCTATTCACACCTAGAAACACAAAAGGTTAAGGGGGGAAACAAAAAAAATACATGCACATCACAGAGGGACAGTATACATCACTGTTTTAACCGACAAATGCCTGACTGTTGTTTCATTCTTTGCAAACAATTACTAATTATTGAGCTCATGATACCACGTGGTGACTGTGAAGACCTTTTGAAACTGGTCTAACTCATGATTAACTAAATTACTGTGAAGACCTTTTGAAACTGATCTAACTCATGATTAACTAAATGTAGTCAGTACTGTACTTCCACTCCCCATAAAACCTGTGAATAAAACAAAAACATTAGTGTTTAGCCAGCTTGACAAATCGCCTTTAGTGGCTTCTGAAAAAGAAACACAAAGACAATTATTACACACAATTATCATAACAATCCAATCCTTATGTCCTAAGCCTTGTCCTTTTATCGGTATGGTTAGAATATAAGTCCCATATTTTTCCTAAACTAAGCCGGCATTGCTCACAAAGTTTGCCATATTGTTAATTAAAATGGCCTGCTGCTACTTCTCCAGGGTCCCAAATTTGGATATGTAGTTTCGCCTCATTACGGATCCTGGAAATAAACATCAAGAGCAGTATCATTATTCTTAGCAGTCAATACCTTTCTACACCTACATGTAACTTACTAAATATGCCTAGGTTTAGACCAGGCTCTCATCTAATCTATCCTAGCTGGGGAGCCTGTGTAAGCCACACCAAAAGAAAAAAAAAACAAACAAACCAAAAAAAAAACATGGCTTCTTAGTGTAACTATAATTTTTCTAACACATGCCCCCATTTGGTACCATGTTACACTGGTACCATACTAACTAGGAAATACCCAATCTGGTAAAAAAAAAAACTTTTAAGTTTAGTGCCTACCCAAGCAGTGGGTCTATAAAAAAAAACAAAAAAAAAACAAAGTACTTACAAAAATAATACCTTGTTAATCTAAAAATGTTAACAAGGAAAACAAAACAAAAAAAATTTAAACTGGAAAAAAAAAACACGTAAAAGTCTTCTGCTGGCCATAACACATCACACACAAACAGATAGACAAACACACTAACACCATCTCCCAACTCAACTTTTGTTCTGGTGTGTGAACAAAGACATCCTGAGACCTCTTCCTGTGA
>NW_017306617.1:1327218-1340490 GCF_000935625.1 Nanorana parkeri | reverse complement strand
TACATGCACATCACAGAGGGACAGTATACATCACTGTTTTAACCAACAAATGCCTGACTGTTGTTTCATTGTTTGCAAACAATTACTAATTATTGAGCTCATGATACCACGTGGTGACTGTGAAGACCTTTTGAAACTGATCTAACTCATGATTAACTAAATGTAGTCAGTACTGTACTTCCACTCCCCATAAAACCTGTGAATAAAACAAAAACATTAGTGTTTAGCCAGCTTGACAAATCGCCTTTAGTGGCTTCTGAAAAAGAAACACAAAGACAATTATTACACACAATTATCATAACAATCAAATCCTTATTCCCTAAGCCTCGTCCTTTTATCTGTATGGTTAGAATATAAGTCCCATATTTCTTCTAAACTAAGCCGGCATTGCTCACAAAGTTTGCCATATTGTTAATGAAAAATGGTAATGCAATTTGTGACCAACTGCATACCAGCCAAAATGGAAGATTAGCCCAGGGTGCAAACATTGGTATGCTCATCCCCCGTGGCTGTTGGCTATTCAGAGGGTGGGGGCCATTGTTATCTGTAATCTCCTCATCTTGCCCCTCAGCCTTTCCTTAATTTGTGACCAACTGCATACCAGCCAAAATGGAAGATTAGCTCAGGGTGCAAACATTGGTATGCTCATCCCCCGTGGCTGTTGGCTATTCGGAGGGTGGGGGCCATTGTTATCTGTAATCTCCTCATCTTGCCCCTCAGCCTTTCCTGACTCCCCAAGGCTGTTATCCATCAACTCGGGCTTCTGTGGTATGTTTTTATTGTACTGTATCAGGCAGGAAATATCGGGGGTTCTACAAAATCTCTGAATGTGCCCTGGTCTGTGACATTTGTAACACCTGATGAATTTCCTCCTTCTTGTACCCCTGCTCACTACTGATATATCTGCATCTGATCCATAGCCATCACTGGATTCTTCACACCAGTCTCTAAGTATATTGATAAAGCTCTGGTATGACTTTGCATTCCTGAGGGCCATCACATTAGGATGGTTCACATCACTTATATTGGCCATTGAATATATGAAGCTTGGGTCATCAGCAGACATACCAGGACAGTTATACACACTTCTGTACAGTGAAAGATATTGGTTACAGAACAATATGGGGTCATCTCCTCTTCTAAACCTCATTCTTTGTAATGCATTCATCCCTCTATCTTCACGACTATAAATAGGGATATACATACATATTACAATTAAGGGAATTTGAAAGGAGAATTGGGGATAGGAATTGAGGTTAAGGATCCTACAGCTAGCTACACCATTCTCTCTCTCTGTCACACATGCCATGGGGGTTTCTCGGTTCTCAGAACACGCCTCTCCAGCAGGTCTCAGCGAATCACATTCTTGATTGCAGAGTTCAGAAAAACTTGTCTTGTCCAAAGGTCTTGCTGTTCAGCTAGGTTAGTGTCACACAGGAAGAAGGTTCCATCAGATGCCCCTGCCCCCATCCCAGCATATATGCCTTGCTGACACAGGTGTGGGCAGTAAATACCAGCAGGGGGTTGGGCTTGCCCCAGGACATGACAGTCCAGCAGATCTCCTTTGATCACTATCCAGCCCCAAGAGCCCTTTGATGGTCTTCATTGGCATATCAAACAGCACGGGCAGCTCACGATATTAAGGAACCTTTCCATCAAAGATGTATCATAGATGTCAATTATTTTAGCTTCCAACAGTTATGGTGTGAAGGCACTTGCTGACACTAAAGGCCCAATATTTGGGTGCACCTGTGTGACAGGTGCATATCATTTGAATATTTCACAGCAGGGTCCAATCCTGCACTCTTCAAAAATAACTTTGAAAGGTTACGGTGTGAAGGCTCTTGCCGACACTAAAGGCCCAATTTTTGGGTGCACCTGTGCAACAGGTGCATATCATTGCATACCAAACTGCTTTAAAAATTAAGAAGAATACAATTAAAAAGAATAACTCTTACTGACGCCGAAAAGGCATTTGATAGAGTGGATTGGAGCTTCATGTTCGCCACACTACAAACGCTGGGGATTGGTCCTCAGATGCTGGCATGGATCTCGGCCCTATATAACTCCCCTATGGCTAGAGTCCGGGTAAATGGCACCTTATCCCCCTCATTTCAACTGCATAATGGCACACGCCAGGGGTGCCCTATGTCGCTGTTGTTGTTCATTCTCTCTCTAGAGCCCTTTTTAGCCACGATCAGGAAAAACCCAGACATTCAGGGTATCGCTCACTCTGCCACTGAATACAAACTCGCGGCATACTCCGATGACATCCTCTTCTATGTGCGAAACCCTAGAACATCGCTTCCTAATATTTTGTCAGAACTACGCGTATACGGCGAACTATCCAACTTCAAAAACACCGTCAGATGCAGCATTTTATTACCTCCCTACCGGGCCCCCTACGAGACACTCCGAACTTCCTACCCTTTGAATCACTTTTGGGCTCATCCGAACCACCGGGTCATACTCTGTCAATCATCTATAAGATCATTGGAGACCTGAATTATTCCTCGCATCCAGCATATGTCGAAAAATGGGAAAGGGATCTCCAAAGACCCCTCACTCCCTCACAACGCTCTAAATTGTTACGTGTGTGTTTATCTGCCTCATCCGATAGTTATATGCAAGAAGTTAATTATAAACTTTTAGCCATATGGTACATGGTTCCCCTCACAACACATGCAATATGCCCGTCCACCCCTCCGCTTTGTTGGCACTCCTGTGGCTCGATGGGCAGTTTCACTCACATATGGTGGGATTGCCCACAGGTACGTGGGTACTGGGTAGAGATTACTGACCTTATCAAAGATATCACCGGTATACCCACAACACTGGACCCTTGGCAATGCCTCTTCCATCTTACCCCAATGTCAACGAAATCATACCGGAAATCTTTAGTTCCATACCTGCTAAACGCACTCCCCACAGATGCCCACCATTGCAGAATGGTTAACCCGAGTTGACAGACTGAGGCTGATGGAGGAACTCCACCATTCCAGCGCAGACACGTATAACGCCTTTTACACAACCTGGGCATGCTGGCTACATTTCAAAACATCCGACAGATATGCCTCCCTGCTGGTAGCATCTCCAAATGTACCATCTGACTAAACGCACATCTCCACCTGATAAAACTTATAATTAGATGTATGTTCCTCCAGTTGATCCTTGCAAAATTGCACCCGACCCACCCCCCCCTCTTTACCCACTCCCTTCACCCCATGTCGCTGTTCGTGCCCCCATGTCTGTCTGGTGCAGGCTTATTATTCTTTTTTCTCTAACCTTGTTCTGATTGTCCTAAAATGTGTCCTCTTCCTACAGGCTGCCTCCCCAAGTTTAAAAGATTAAAGGAAAACCAATTGCCGGCAATTTAAATGTATTTTTTTATTTTTTTAAATGTCATTTTTTGCTGCAGCAGGTTCTATACATCGTGCAGATCCGCCACTTCACAGGCAGTTTAAGGTGACCCCCCAGGCACATATTTTGAAGGAATTTTTAATTTTTATTCTTACTCTTTAAGTGATGTGAAAATCACTGCTCCTTTAAAAACCCTCTTAAAGGGGACAATCATTTCTGAAAGTTCTACCCCATTGACTTGCATTGAGTTAGAGTTCGAATTCAAACTTTTTGGAAGTTTGAACGTTCGAATTCGATCCGAACTCGGGCCTGTTTGGCCCATCACTAGTGGTCTGGGATGGTGCAGGGGGGCTTGCTCATCCCCCCCCCTTTCCTGCTCTGCCAGGACACCACTCAGGCACTGGTATGGAATTTTAGGGGTAACCCATATATTTTTTGGGGTTGGGTTCCCCTTTTAATTTCCTACCAGACCCTTAGGTCTGGTATGACTTTGGAGGGGAACCAAACACTGTTTTTTAATTCTCTTTTTTGACAACATTGCAGGAATTCAGTCAGTTTCAGTGGACCATTGTCCATGCGCCCGCCTGTTTGATCGGCTTTGCCAAGCCGAAGCATGTTGTTTCGGCTCAGCTGAGTTGGGCTGTTTACTTTACTATTGAGAATACCGCGTACAGCAGCCCTTCAGTTTGGCTGAACCAAAAAGATTCTGCAGCCGATGGAAGATGAATGATTAGCCGAATATTCTGCAAAATCCTTTGGCTCTAGAGTGAATAACTCCCTAAGAATGTGAGATGAGCAGCTAATCAGCAAATTACGGAGACTCACACAAAAAGTTCTAGAAAAAACAATGGGTCATACGCACTGTGAACAGAAGGGTGTTCACAATGTGTAGCCCACCACACTGCAATATACATTAGGCACTATACCACACAGAATATAGCACTTTACAGAAGAACTATATCTATAACAACAAATATTTCCCCTTTAAAGACTATGGATCTCTCCACATCTGCTCTACTCAGTGTGTGCTTGATTGCCAGTAAAAATAATAGTTTTAGGAAGCAGTACTGTATACTGGTAGTATGTTAGCAACTTTCTGTCCTTGGTTAACCCTTGTGATCTCTCCCTATAAGCTCCAAATAGCAAATAAAAATGTCTAGTTACCTTTCGCAGAATCCTTAGTATGGGCATACCACATGAATCTTTTTCAATGTTTGAACTGATAAAGTACCTGATGCTGCATCTTGTGTATCACAAAAAATCAAACAACATTGCATCAAAACAAGTGTACTGTAATGGTCGTGTCTGTATGAGTGGTCAGGGAATGTAGCTTAGTTTAACTTCACCTGAAGAAACCTCATTCCCTTAAGACAAGCAGGCCCCAGGAACAATACAATACTCTGAAAGAATATGAGGCTGCTGAAGAAAGAGTATGTGTGGTTCCAGGAGTGCAGAGGATGGCTCGGACTGTTGTCGCAGCAGGAACATTTCACAGATGTACAGGTGGTGCAGTACATGCACCAAGCACATGGTCAACAAACAGGAAAAGCATTAGTCCAGGTGGCAGGCAGAACATGGTTGACAAACAAGTCAGAGTAAGTGCAGAGCTGTGGTCAGTATGCAGGCAAAAGGATCAGTCCAGGCAGCAGGCAGAAACACGGTTGAGAAAACAGGCAAATGGTCTGTCACAAGAGATCAGATATATGCAAATGGCAGTGAGTCAGGCACCTAAATAACATATTCATCTTACCTTCATTAATATCATAGTGAGGTATAGTAGCAATGGAAGCAGCCCTTTATGTAGAGGCCAGGTTGTGAGGGACAACATTATCCTGTGTCACACCTTATTAAATTTTTTCGGCAACCCGCAGATGCTGCAGTGCCGTCCGTCCGTTTTTTTACTACGGGCGGACGGCAAGAGGTTAAAGGATTTTTGTGGGGTATCCAGTCTGCATGGGTAGAAGGGATAACATTGGAGAAGTCATACAAACTACTGACTGCTTCAGATTGAAGGCTTTCAGGTGCAGGGCCTTCCATGTAAATTAGAGCTGCTATAAGTTCTTCCTAATATTTTAGAAAGGAGCCAGGTCTTCCTACACACTTATAAATGGCATTTGAATTGTAGCTGGCCATTTGAAACAAATAGATGCACACTTTGTGATTCCAGTAAAGTGATCTTCATCATTGGGTCATTAAAATATACACCTCACGAACACAGAGAGGTTTTTGGACTAGACCAGCACTTCCATGAATTTGCACTGAGGTATCATGATGGATAAATGAAAGGACATAAATTTCCCACTTATCCCTCCATTTAATTGCCAAAAGTTTCTCAATGTGCAAACTTAATGACTCCCTCTTTTTCAGCTTTGTGTTGACATGAGGAAAGCATTTGTATTTTGGTCGCATTGTGCCACAAGCTATGGTTTGCCTGAGATAAAGGTTTTTGAAAATAAAAATAAAATAAAATAAAAATAGTCCATATAGAAGTGGTATCCCTGATGAAATAAGGGTAACTTAAGGTCCCATAACATCCTTCCACTGCCACTCATATAAGATGGGCATTCAACCTGGACGTCTTATGTTGCGGCAGAATTATCCTTAGAGCAGCTGCGAGATTTAATGTCCATTTTCCAATTCTCTACATGGTATCTGGAAGCTAAACTAACAAATTCCCTGGGCCCTTTAGATGTCCTATAGCTCACGGTCCCTATTCTATATTGACATGCTTAAAAAAAAAAAAAAGATGGGCATTCAGGGGGTTCTAGATGTCTATCTCTGCCTTTGTAAACATGAGGTCGAATATTTTGCCTATGCCTCTCTCACAAAGTTTGTGCAACTTCCTCCCATATCTGACATGTTTACTGGGGAGATACTGTTTTATATTAAGAATGTGGATCCTATCAAAGTCCCCCTTGCAAAGTCCCCACCCAATGTTTGTGCACACACATCAGCTGGAGAACCTGCTAACCAGAAGCTTATGCCTAATTAGCACTTAAAGTAGTATTAAACGTTTAAACTTTTTATCAATAAAGAATCCAGATCAAAACAATTATGAATGTTTGCCCTAAAAACTTAAAGACATCATGTTTTTGAACAGCTGCCTCCAACTCCCTGAGTTCAGCTTTCCTGAACTTCATGTCAAGTACAAGATAACAGCAAACATCACAGCCTCCAGCAGCTGGTTATTTACCAGCTTGGAGATAGGAAGAGGGAAGACAGGAGAGCAAAGGAGAGGGGGGTGTCTTGCTTTGCTGTGCTTGTGTGTTTATGGAGATACACACAGCTTACTAGCACACACAAGGGTTGCTCCATAGGACCTTGCAAGGGAAAGGAGCCACCCTAAAACAGGATATCAAGGCCAGGGCTCAGGGGACCAGCTGCTTCTGCAGGAAGCTAAAACATCAAGAAACAGCATCCATTGTTATTTCATGAATAATTGAAACAGCTTAAAAACTTTGTGATTTTAATATCACTTTAAGTAGTGGCTTGGATATGCTGTAAAATGGTCATGTAAAAACGCGCGTCACGGAACGCGCGACAAACGTGCATATTCGATACGCCTAGGTGTGAACCCAGCCTAATGGTCAGAAAACAAATGCAGATTGTGCAGCTGTGAGGAGTATGTAATGTACTGCACAGCTTAGAGAGTGAGACGGTCTGGGTTTTACACTGCAAAAAGTGGTCAATATAGTATCCTCTTACATCTATGGTCAGTAGAGAAGTGTCCTCTATTGGTGGCCTGTGTAGTTCCCCTTACATTGGTGGTCAGTAGAAGCAGAGCTAAATTGATCATTAGTTTCAGTGGTTACTTTCCTGAGATAAGAAAGGCTCCTCTGTTCCCATACTGCTGGCTCTAACTATTTACACACTACCAACTTTGCAACATCCCATATTCGGAATAGCTGCCAGAAATCAAGTCTGGGCACAAATATAGTTTGTGGAAATGATGTAAAGTGAAATCAGCCCTCCTTCCCCCCCAAAAAAAGTATTAGTGCCTCAAAACAGTTTAAAAATTTCAAAAAAAAGTCAAACATGAGTAGTTATGACAAATGTGGCATAAAGCAATTCTTCAATTCTTTTTCAAAGTAGTAAGACTATATACAGTAGATAGAAAGCCCAAAGACACAAGAGAAAATGTGCAGCAGAAAGTAGATGGTGTAGCAGAAAGTGTAAATTAATATTTGTGGTAATCAGCTGCCGAATCAGGGACACCCAGGGGAAAAGGGGTGAAGCCCTGACTACAAATTAAATTTGAACATAATTTATAGATCATAACATGAACATATTTATTTTTAAAAAGAATTATTGAACCATATGTGCAAATTGTACTAAGCATGCACCAATCTTTGTCTGCATTGCTAGAAGTATAGTCACCAGAGTACAAAATTCCATACACTGGTGCTTAAATTTAAGGTTTTAATTATAAATACTTGGACATAGTTGTTAAGGTCGAATAAAGACACAGGTCCATCGAGTTCAGCTTATGGGTTGTGTGTGTGTGTTACTAAGATTACCTGTACCCCTGTATAACTTGTTCGCTGGAAAAGTATCTAAACGGTTCTTGGATGATTCCATATTCTCAGGTGAAACCACCGCCTTTGGAAGGGAGTTCCACAATTTTACAGCTCTCACAGTAAAGAATCCCCTTCGCTGTTTAAGATTAAAACTTTTCTCTTCCAGTTTAAGATGGTGGCCTCTTGTATTCTTGACTGAGCTAACAGTAGACAGTTTATTACTGATTATCCCATCGCCATGAAACAATTTGTACATTAATATCATATCCTCTCTCAGTCTCTTCTTTTCAAGAGTAAACAAGTTTAATGAACAAGTTCCTCGAGTTTGTTAGTTCGATTTCTAGCATTCGTATACATACCCTTTAATCTATTGTCAGTGTTACTCAGACTGTTATTGCTCCTTTCTGAATCACAGCTATCTTCCTCCCTGCTATATTGGACATTGATAAGTTTTACCCAATACTGACTGGATCAAGCCTCATGTCCTCTTTTAATTCATCCCTCTCTATATTAAGTGGCCCTCTTGATCTCTGCTTTCTGCTAAGTGGCCCTCTTTATCCCTGCTCAGTCTTCTAACCATTTTTTACCCTAGCAGAGCTGCACCCTCCCCATTCAGATGCAGCCCAACTCTCCCATAGAGCCTGTAGCCAACTGAAAAGTCAGCCCAGTTCTCCATGAATCCGAACTCCTCTTTCCTACACCAGTTCTGCAGCCACTTGTTCAGTTTTCTTAACTCCCTCTGCCTCTCTGTTGGGGCTCTTGGCACTGGCAGTATTTCAAAAAATACTACCGGGGAGGTCTTTTTCTTTAACCTTGCACCTAAGTCCCTGAAATCATTTTTAGGACACTCCAACTACCTCTAATTTTGTCATTAGCATACCATGACAGCTAGGTCATGCCCATCCCCACCCAATAATCTGTCCACCCACTCCACAATGTGTAAAAAACATGAGCCCTCGTGCTTTTTTACACATTGTGTAATAGAGTGCCCCACTACCAGGATTTCTGTCTCTTTTCCCACCTTCCTTCTCCCCATCTTCGAATGTTAACCCAGCTGCTCAGCTCTGGATCTTGTGCCTTCATATCCCCACCCTTCTCTATGCCATCCTCTGACAGGACCTCGTGAGTCAGACCCAGGCTCATCTCCATGTTGTGACTATGTTATGACCATGCTGACTATTTCATACAACAGGGTGGGGCAAACAAAGACTGCACCGTACCAAATGAACATTAGTGTACAATCCATTGGATAAATTCATGGATTATGATCAGTTATATTTACTCACATATGTGAGTTTGATCCAATCATACCCTCACAGTTTATCATTCTCTCCTTTACTTTATTTAGTAAATCATGGTAAAGGCTGGAGAGGTGGTAACATGTCTAACATGTCTCTCAAACTAAGTAAATTGAATTCCTTCACTTTCAAAAATGTTGCCAACATTTAAAGAAATAATTTGCCTCCAGCAGTTATAGCACTGATATATAAAAGTCACTAGGATGATGGCTTCATACATCATCTTCAAGCTAGAGCTACATGGACAATTTTTAGTAGCTCAATTGCACTACTGACTTTGCGAGTCATTATTAACGAAGTGTAGCAATTCATCACTAAACATAGAATTTAGAATCATATGAGATTAATCACTACTAAAGGCTACTTGTGTAGTTTACACAATAGGGAATCATTTGTTACATCTAGTTAGTGAGTGAGAACTCCTCTTGACATTATTTGCTATCATTTTTAGTAATGAGGTTGAACTACTAAAAAAAAAATGCCAATATGATTTAAGCCTTTCTGCATCACACTGCAATCATGACAGCTTCTCAGTCATGCATACATAAGAGCTAGACTTCTTAATGTATGCATGACTGCATACATAAGTAAGGAAGCCCTAGTGTCTGTACATGCACGGTATGGTAGGGCAGCAGTTTAAACTCACTACCTCTTATTAAAAAGATCATGAGTTATTTGGGTCAATTCACATAGCTTAGAATGCATTCTCTGATGTGGTGCGGAATTTCCTTGGGAACAGGAAAGTGGACAGCTATCAAGAGATTGTGGAGGAGCTGCTCTTGAGTTTCCAAGCACTTGGATGTAGAATGAGCATCAAGGTTCACTACTTACATAGTCACTTGGCCCAGTTTACAGAGAACATGGGTCACGTGAGCGAAGAGCAAGGTGAACGCTTTCATCAAGACATTAAAGTTATGGAAGAACGTTACCAAGGCTGATGGGACTCAAACATGATGGCAGATTACTGCTGGTCCTTGATGAGAGACATTCCACAAGCTGTACTTCGGAGATCCTCAAAGAAGAGGTTGTTTATGCAGATGTAACATCACTATTGTGTACATATTTTTCTTATCTTCATTTCCCGTCTCCCACGCTGTTAGAAGTTGCATACAGCGTGTGCTGGTTACTACTTAAACCGACTACTTTAAATATTGAAAATGCAATATTTGATATCTCAAAAAACTGATGTGATAGACAAAAACTGATGCCAGATTTGGAATCAGCACCCCAAAATTACCTTAAAACCGTTGGAATACCTTATGCCAGAAAAAGTGTGTTGACCAGTGTTATCCCTTTGAAAAAAAAAATTACAGCTATTTTCACTTATAATCTATGAAATTTGAAAATTACAGTCACGTGGCTGAAAAATATTGTGCCTAGGTTGACGGTAAAGCTTTGTCAATTAAGCAATTTTCAGAATGGGTGTGGGAGTTTACAGTGTAGTAGACAGATACAAGCAGTAAACGTTAACAAATGGATTTCTTAGAATGAAAATCGTCTTTAAAATAATTGTTTTCAGACTATTGATATAATATGTTGACAATATTTTATAAATTGGCAGCAGCCAAAGGAGAATCCAGAAAATGTAGCCTAGAGCCAGGACAGATAGCATACAAGCGAGAATCTGAAAATATAGCCGAGGGTCAGCCCAGAATTAAAACACAGGAGCACACTTGATCAGAAAGAAATCACTACCACAAGCACTGAGTCACAATGAGGCCAGAGTCATTACCTCATTACCTCATAGGTGAATGCCAGAGCTGCAACCAGCACCAAGGCTGATAACATTACATAGGCTACCTGACACATCCTCGCTGTAGCAATGGCAGCTGTCACTATGGGATAGATATGGCATGAAAACTTTTTTAAAGCGTCCCAATGCTTTAATTGTTGCTAAGTTACCAACACAGCAGCAACTGACCTCTCCAAAGGACAGTGAGCATGCACCAGTTAAGTCCTAATACTATGGTGGCTAAGTGTGACCAAAATACCTTCCACCAAACAGTCATTAAACTGAGTATATGTATAATATAGATATTGCAAATATATAAATCTAATATGGGTATTCAGAAAGGGGGGGAGCATATGGGTCACATAGCCATCCCCACACTCTAGCAGAAACTGGGCAACAGGGGATCTTATGCTTTAGTTTATTGGAAGTTTTACCATATAATGTCCTGTAGTTCTTAAATGTTTAGTGCCTCCACCAAGGGCCTTAGTTTGTAAAGGGAACTTCCTCCTAGAAATACCTTATCCCAAGGATGTATCAATTAAATACTCTTGCATGTGTAAAGAAATGCAGGTCCAGTCTTAATTGCCTCCAGCACACTCACCACCTGACTCCTCTCTGACTTCTGGGGGCGTTCTCCTGACACCTGAACACGGTCTGTTCCTCTTTCCCAGCAGGAGCTCCTTCCCCTAGCCAGCATCCTTTTCTTAAGGGTTGTTCACACCTGTGCAATCATCGGGTGCTTGCCACTGCTAAAGCCTGGATCTAGATCAATGAGTTGGAGGGGTGTCCCAATACTTTTGGCAATATAGTGTGTGTGTGTGTGTATATATATATATATATATTGTGCAGAAACATTGACACTTATAAAGTCTCATACTGTTGCAGACAGGAACACTGACATACTAAATTGATGTAGTAATTGTATAGCTAAACATGTATAATTATTGAAGCGTGAATGTCTGAAATGTCATTTTTGCCTTTTTTCATGTTTATTTGGTTGTCATGGAAAATAGCACATTTTAAAAGCAACACTATTGAAACAGAACACCTTTACATTTACAATAATACATCAAATATGTTGCATAGGCAATGATGGGTTAACCTAAGGAATGAAGCATTGAAGCACAGTTTGTCTAGTGCATTCACCTTCTGCTTAATAAATTTTACCCTCCGCACCAAACCTTATTATTTACTATTGTGTTCTGCACTTCTGCAGTAAATCATGTATGATTTATGGAGCTCAATGGCATTGTTTATTATTGGTCAGTCATCCAATATCTGGTGCCTTTTTTTCGCTACGGTATTGCAGCATTAATGCAGGTACCTTTTGTTTGCTTTGACAGGGTGTTCATCATTATATAATGCTGTCAGCACCTAGTTTGAGCAGAGATAAATATGTGCAGGAAACAATAATGAAAAAAAAAGCATATTACTGAAAAATTTACTTTCCACTCTGAGCTTTTATGTTTCATTTATTTATCTCCCTGTAATTCAAATATGTTGTGTCTTATCTTTCATTTCATAAAAGAATTGATTTCTGGAAGCCTGCAGAGAATACTCGGGGAAGCAACAACGGTAGCATGTTCACAGAATGGTTAAAATGTCTGTTATTTAAAAAAAAGGAAAATATGTTATTTCACATTTAGAATAGAATTATAGCACCTTTCTTATATTTTCATGCCCACATTAATAAAAATCTGTATCTAGTAATATATTAATTATATAGGTTAGTAAACCTAATATGAGAGAAATAATGGGTGTTTAATTTCTAACTTTATTCTCACAATTTTATTTAGCTGTTATGCTGATTCACCCTCTGAAAAGTTGTCCAAGTTGAACAAGTATACATATACCAAAATCTACAGACCTCTTTTGGATCATCTTATTTAAATTGTTGACTCAAGAGGATCAGCATGACAGGCATGCTTTTTGAAAAAGAGCTCATAAAATGTAGCCCTGTGTATTTCTCTTATGAAGGATTTACTTTTACATTATAGTAAGGGCTTTGTCACTCTAGTAACTTAATAGCAGAAATTTATAACCTCTACTCATTTCTCTGATTACTTTTTTTAAAATTTATAGCTAACTGTTTGCTGCTGTTTGTATTGCTTGTCTATACAAATTCAAATTGCTGGTGTACCATGATCATCAGTAGCTGCAATGGGTAATATAAATACTGTAGATACTAAAGCTGGCAATTTTGTGGCTAGCTTCAAGGCTGTAGAATGCTGATTATTCAGCAGCTTAGCTGCAATTCGCTGCCGCTGCTTCCATGCAATTCATTTATTCCTAAATATTGTTTTCTAAGCAAAAATGCTAAGAAGGGAAATTCTGTTGTCGTTGTAAATGGCTTGTTTTTTAGATA
>NW_017306617.1:1289150-1326995 GCF_000935625.1 Nanorana parkeri | reverse complement strand
CAACTGCTGTATGGCACATACTGTATGTGTAGGGTCAGTTTCCATTAAACCACGACTCTTAGGGCCATAATAATGTTTGCAGGAGATGTCCTGTTAAAGTCTTTGGGGAGTGACTGTGCAGGCATCACCATGGAGAACATTTCAGGTGCAGGTTCTGAATATTGATGGGCCAGACAGACCCGAGTTTGGTTCAAATTCAACTTTAGAACATCCAAAAAGTTCGAACTCAAACTCAATGCAAGTATATGAGAGTAGAACTTTCAAAATCAAATGTCCCCATTTTGAATATGCAATTTATTGGCCATAAAAAGTATATGGGGATTCTGGTACTGCCCTGGGGGACATGAATCAATGAAAACAAAAACTTTTAAAACATGCCGTTCTTAAAGGAGCAGTGATTTTAAAATCACTTAAAGGGTAACAATAAACATGAAAAATTCCTTTAAATATCGTGCCTGGAGGGGACCCCTTATACTGCCTCTAAAGTGACACAATGGGGTTGATTTATAGGGTCAGTCCATAATAGAAGTCACCAGCACTTGATGATGTGTGCAGGAAGGAAAACACTTTTTATTAAATTATCACATGCGTCAAAATACTACTGTGTTCTCCTCAGGTAACTGTCAATAAAAGAATCTACTTCTCACACCCAATCCTGTTTACCAATGCACCACATAAATACGAGCGATGAAATTGAGCATTACATTTCATCTAGCCTCAAATGTTTATGGCCACCCTTACAAAAAAAAATAGCTGTATATTTTTAAACCTTAAAGAGGATCTCCAGGAATTTCAAAAGTTTACACTTGCAGTGGGGCTTCCGCTGCACTTCAAGGGTTAACTGCTAATTTTATCTTAGAAAAAATAAAGAAGATTTACTCACCCAACCCCCAGTCCCACCTGGCCGCTAGAGCGGTCCCTGCTGCCTCTTCTTCCCCGGGCTCCATGGGTCTAAGGATATGTGATGTCATCATGTCTAAAAGAGTGTATTATACATTTAGATGCCCAGGGACATACCACATCTGGAGCAGAGTGGGAGAGAGTTGAGCAGTGACTGCTGCAGGATTGAGGATCCAACTTCTGTCCAGCTTCTTCTACATCATGGCTTGTTGTTACCTTATGTTTTTTGTAGTGTTTCTTGTGGTTAAACAGGCAGTCCAGTCGCTTTAAATAAGAGAGTTGTTTACTGTTTTGTAAAAATATTACGACCTTTGATGATGACTTCCTTGCTTTGCCAATATGATTCCTTTAAACCAGTAGTTCTCAACCTGTGTAATCTCAGGACCCACATTTGTATTTGGTCATTAAGTTGCGACCCAAGTCGCACTGCAGTGGAACGCACAGTATTGCGGCACCGCGTGTTCTGGTGCAGGTGATTGCACTGTGGGTGGGAGGTGCGTTTGGGGTGCCATTCAAGTGAATGGCAATGCAACGCACCTCACACACCACAACACGTAATAGGTGTGATTGCATTGTACAGTGCGTCAATCGCACAGGACTGTTCAATTAACCCACTGTACTAGTACTACAACTTCCTTTCTGTGCTCTGTAGAGGTGCTGGAGGCCAGAATGTGATGTCACTATGGTCCAGGCACCGGTACAGGACATGTGAGGGAGCTGTAAGCAATGCACGTATGGATGGAGCACCCTTTCGGCCACACCCCCAGCCAACCCCCAGCCCATTACACCTCAAGCTGATTCTGAATGGCAGCTCATCACGAGAACAGACATTGCTGCACTAGGGGGAGGCTGAGAAATGTCTCGCCTAGCGAGTAAAAGGCATGCGGCGACCCACTGAACACAGGATCACGACCCACTTTTGGGTCACGATCCACCAGTTGAGAACCAAGGTTTTAAACTGTATCTCTGGTTCAAACAGGTTGCCTCTGGATCCAGTGTTTACATTGGTGTAAGAGACTGCTGTACGGGCTATTCCCTATAGCATGTACAGCTCCCGAAGTTGGCCGAGCGGCTCAGTCGAGCCTAAGGCATATGCCTCGACTCGACTGAGCCACGGTGAAAGCCAAAGCTGGCCGAATGGTCGGCCATTGGCCGGCCGACAGCCTGCTTCTGACAGATGGGCGGAGCCCGCCGTCATCTCACTGCTGGCTCCGGCCACTTTCAGAGAGATTACCTGGTAACCAGGAACGCCATCTGTCATTACTCTCTAATATGACTCCCGGCCGCCCAGGAGAGAAACACTTTCTCCCAGAAAGGTTCACTCTGCTCGATCGAGCAGAGTAAGCCTTTCCCTGCTCGTTTTTTTTTCTTCTGACATCGGAGCTGTTGGCTGCCATCAGAATAAAAAAAAATAAAAAAAATCACCATAGCAATGCAAAGCTAGATTCCTATTGGCTATTTCAATTTGCAATAGCAAACTAGCTATTGCACCCGCCCACTGCTGCTGTCAATCAGCAGAGGAGGACCTGCAGTTCTTCATCAGGTCACCCTCTGGTGATTGACAGCAGCTGAGGGCGGGTGCAATAGCTAGTTTGCTATTGGCTATTGCAAAGTGAAATAGCCAATAGGAATCTAGCTATGCATTCCTATGGTGATTTTTTTATTTATTTATTCTGACGACAGCAGAACCGCCCGGCCAATAGAAAACAGTTGGGTGGAGCTAGCTGTCACTGCTAGCTCCGCCCAATCGTTTTCTATTTCATTTTTTACTACTTTTTAAACTGTTTTTCTATTCTGCTCGGTACCACAGAGGTACTGAGCAGAACAGCCGAGCTGAATGCCGCTCAGCGGCATTCAGTTATTCACTCACTGCTGTTCGGCATCTATGAGAATAGGCCAAACTGCAGCGAGTAGCCTGCCGGAGGTTCGGCTTAGCCGATCCAGATGTTGGATCAGCTGAGTCGAACTCCTTCTGTACTTCGGGTCGGCCGAACATGCTGAGCATGTTCAGCCGACCCAAAGCCACCCGATGTACAGCTGATTTCAGCCGATATACGACTGGAATCAGCTGTACCAGCCTGAAGTGAATAGCCGAACAGCGTTCGGCTCACTTCGTTTCAGGTCGGTTAGTCACTCGGCTGCCTAGTGTATAGCAGCTTAGTGAATAGACCCCAAGTGTGTTTTAAATATGTGTATCAGGTGAGAAGATCTTTCTACAATAAGATAATTTTAATTGTATCAGTATATTTTTTAATGCAGCGGAAAACATAGCTTGGTGATCAGTTTCCTACTAAATGAATGAATTATGACCCCCAACTGTACGGTTGATTTTAAACCAGGTTCATAGTCTGTTTTCCAAAGTCAATGTTGGACTATTCAATGTACAATAAAGTGGAAAACCCTTGTTTTGCTTAGACTTATATTGCTTTAAAATGATCTGAGAACAAGAAAATAAAGCACTGACTATATAATGTAACAAGTTTAGGTGGTACAGAAGAAAATACATTTGATCAGTATAGTCCCTGCAGGACATGGGACTCTGCACGCTCTATTTGGTATGTGGATTAACTGCGTACTAATGGATTTCAGCACATTGGTTCTGATTCATAAAGTCCATAAACATTTAGCTGAGTCAATTGAATTACAGTAATGGACAGTGACACTAATTTGATGACTAAACCCTTTGTTGTCACATAGGACCATTATTTTTGCTGCATTTTTCCAATAACTGAGTAAAAGAGAAAAAAAATGTTGTTGTATATGCCCATCTGTAGAGTGTTCAGTGACCTTGCATTAGTTTGTCATCACAGTATGTGATATCAGAACATAAAAACTAAAAATAGCAATATTCTAATATAATAATAACAGTCTTATGAAAATGAACAGCTTAGGTTCCACCACAGATGAATGGAAATAAAAGGGCTAACACAGTTCTTGCAAACACATTAAGCTTGTGTAGTAACAAGTTATTATAGTACTTTAAAATACTTTGCTTTGGTGGACCTTTACCAAAATGTTAAAATTATGTTAACAGCTTTGCTGAAATGAATAGGTAAAAGGGAAAGGCTGAAAAATACAACTATTCTATTGAAATAGTTGTATAGTTGGAGGGGAACGTTCAGATTATGAACACTAACTTGCTTTCTAAAAAAACAATCATAAATGGACTTTACAGGTGTTGAAAATGAACATATATCTACATAAAAATAGATATGCAAAAATATACAATCTTTATTTCATAAAACAGAATATAAAAATAATCCCAAAAAATCAAGTGTTAAAGTTAATGTTCCAAACAATTTGTAAATACAACCTAGCACTAAGAATTGCCATTCAATTGTTTATATAGAGTATACAGCATCCAAGATTGGAGAGTAATCCTCCAGCTGTACACATATCGATATACAGCTTGATATGTTGCGGTATAAATACGTGATGTGTTTGCAGATTATAATCTGCTTCTTCAGACTTTTTAAGTGCTTAATAGGCCTGTTTAGCAAACAAAAACAATTATGATAACATGTTACAACCAAATTCTTAAAACAGTATAATGCATACACATGTTATTTTTTTCTTATACTGTACATACATACATAGTATCCTCAGGAGCAAAGCATAACGTCTCAACATTACCACCTTCACTTCACAGCCAGGTGCCATATATACTCTACAGGGGAATATAGGAGGCTCCCAGACAGTCTCCAAATAGCCTCAACATAACATATAGGGTTCTATAATGAGGCAACCTGAGGCTATTGCCTCAGGTGTCATCTCTCGGAGCACAATGTTGGCAGTGTGCCTGCTGCCCCCTTTGTGGTCAGAGCATCCCATGTTCTAAGAGCCATACGGGAAATGCCAATTAAGGTCAGTATGAGATTTGTGCTTTGCCTTTTCTGCTCTATATAAATTGATGTGTCTGCATTGTGATCACATGGTAAAGCATAGTAAAGTATCAAATACATTGAAAATACAATGCACTAGACACTAAAATTGTATAAAATGTATATTGTTATCTAAATCATATCGAAACCCAAAAGCAAAAATGTTTCAGTTTACCTTTTTTTATTTGTGTGGCTGCATTAGCTTTCTTTATTAGAATTTGGCTCTTTATTTTCAACAGATGATCCATCTAATTTTGGTACTGCTACCATCAACTTCTTTTTGAATAATCTCCCTCACCTCTCTTCTATTCTTTCACTTCCCATCCTCTTGTCTCTCATCTGTGTCTCATCTGTGTCAAAGGTGTTGTTGGTCCTGTCTATCTAATCTCACCTTAAATGCTAATAGACTTGGTCTGTCTACATTAGAGGATCCTGAAAAGACCCATATTCCTTTTCTTTACCTTGTGAGACACTTATTGAAAACCAATAGGGAGATTTCCCTTTTATACCTTTTTAGTAGGGTAGGACAGAGTTCTAACCTCTTTTAGGATTGTTTCATCTGTGTACCTGTAGGGGAGATATACTTTACTTCCTGTATCACAGACAGTGGTCACCAGGCAGAGGGAAATATTCCTATGCCAGACAATAATGAATATGTAACAATGGTTCTAACTCTAGCACACCCTATAAAAACAACAAAAAATGGTTGGAGTAACATTTTAATATTGCACAGAATTTTGTAGATGAATGGCTCTTTTGGCATGTTTAGCTGGTAGTTGACTATGGAGGGCATCTTCAATTAACAGTCATTCCTAGGCCAGTGTCAATTAAGGATTTTATCAGTAGAGAACTGTCTGCAATCAGTAGGGATTTTGGTTATCAAGATATTGATTAAACATTAATAAGGGTGCAGAACACATAGGGGTCTATTCACAAAGCTGCCGAGGGCAGCCGAGTGAATGACCGATCAGAAGTGAAGTGAGCCGAACACTGTTCGGCTATTCACTTCAGGCTGGTACGGCTGATTTCAGCCGTATATCGGCTGTGGCTTGTCTGAGCTAAATTTCTCTTTGCAAAAAATACCAAGTCATGTGCAAGCAAATTAAAAAATATATATTTTGCTTGTACATAATTGGCTGACAGAAGTCAGTAGAGCTTTACTAGACATGTGCGCCAGCAAAAAATTTGTTTCGTTTCAAATTTTGCTTGATTTCGTTTTTCGGAATTCGGATTCGGACGAAATGATCACTGAAGCAGGAAGCACTGTGATCTCAGCACTTTTGCTTCATAGCTGTCAAAAGGCTAAAATGTCAGTTACACAGGCAATCAAGCACAATCCTGTGCTTGATCATCTGTATTGGAGGACAGGGAAGACATCAAGGGTCTAATAGACATCTGATGTCTCCATAAAAACAACCTGTCTCCTCCCAATGTTATCACATAAGGGCTTGTTAGCCCCCTTGGGATAGCAAAGTTAAAGGAGAACTATGAGATGAGTGATTTACACTCACCTCATAGTTCTAGCCGACCTGTGACAATGAGACTGTCAAAAGTCGGCTCAGTAGATCGGGAGGTGAGTGAACACATACCAGGTTCGCTCACCTCTCGATCCTGTCACGGCTCTCTGTCGTGACAGGGGGAGGGCTGGATTCCCCTCTCCCCTCTCCGATCTGCCATCGCTAACTGGCAGAACGGACGGGGAGGGGGCGGGTACAGCTGGCTCTGCCTCTAGATAGGCAGAGCCAGCTGTCACTCACGCAGCTGGGCGGATCCCGTCATCTACGTCGGGATCCTCCCTGGCTGCGGCGTCTCAGTATACCGCGAGCTGTAGCTTGCGGTATACTGAGCTTAGGGTAACAGGAGGATGCTAGTTTGTGTCCTCCCATTACCCTAAGGAGAACTATGGGGAAAAACACTGACACCATAGTTCTCCTTTAAGTGAAACATTTTTTAAAAAGAACAATAAAATTAATAAAATTAATATAAATAAAACTAATTAAAAGCAATCCTTCATAGCCCCGCCAACTACATAAAAATGCAAACTCCTGTAAGCCATGCATGTGTATGTAAACATAGATTGCGCCACACATGTTAGGTTCCCCCTACCCACATCGAAGTCAGAGCAATAATTCTAGGGCCATAATTCATAGTTAACTGAGCAGGAAAGGTCTTTAAAGCATTGCCTGTGGACAATTTTGAGAAACATATTTTTTCACCATTGCACGGATGTGCACAATTTTAAAGCTTGACAATTTTGATATTTATTTACTCAACATGATGCCATCTTTTATGTATTTTAAAAAAAAGAATATTATATTATGTGTGTGTACACTAAAATGAATTGCAGTGTATTTTTTCCTAAAAATTTCAGCTTGATAAACATAAGCGCAGATATTGTGCAACATAAAAGAAATACAACTACCATTCTTTTATTCTACAGGGCCTCTGCTTTCAGAAAATATGTTATTAAAATAATTTTTAAAATAGTTCTAAAAATAATTATTGAGTAATTTAAATAAATTGTCTATCCAAAAATTCAGATTCTGACAGTTGTGTGAAAAATGAAAAATGTTCTCTGGTACTGAGTGTCACGGTACTAGGAATGTGAGCCCACAGGCGAGCAGGTGGCACGAGATCCCCTAGGATCTCGTGACCTCCTCACAGAAGTTTGGACTTAGCTGCATGCGGACCCCAGGTCACAACTAGTGTTGGGCTCAATGTTCGAGTAGACCAAGAGTTCGACTCAAACATTGCCAGTTCGTGTTCGCCCGCCAAGCACCCCACAAGGCACTACACACTGCGCAATGCCTTGTGAAGCCCTGATTGCATAAAGCCTTGCACCTGACCGCAGGTCAGGTGCAAGACTTTGCCCACTCATGGCACAGTGCCCAATCATGGCTCTTCAGTGCAAAGTCATGATGACTTTTCCCAATCATGGCTCACGTGTCAGATGCTGTACATCTGTAAACAGTTGGACAGAGCTAGCAAGCTGTTACTGCTAGCAATGCCCAATTATTTATATTTTGCTGGCATCTCTCGGAATGCTATTCTGCGGTGGGAGTTTGTCGCGAGCAGACGGGTCATTTTTTCTTTATCATTTCTATTTATTTTTTTCTTGTTTTATTTTTTATTTTGTTGAGTTGCCGTCATCGTGGACAATGCTGGATGTCATGATTGAGAAAAAAACTGGAAAAAGAAGCGCTACTGCCCTGTTGAATAAGTCTAAAAGAGAAAATTAAAATGACTCACTGTTAGAAGTTTGGTATTCGACCAGAGGGTGGCGTTGTTCTGCCGGGGGGGGGGTTCATGGGTCAGAAGACCATGTTGTACAAAGGAAACAGTGGTAAGCGGTAGCTTGGGGATGTAACTTAGGGTGAGTCGGCAGAACTCAGCTGGCCAGGCTGAGCCTGCTCGTATCAGTGGGAGAGCTGCGGGGGATGCCGCTGCAGCGCTGTCTCTTGCGCGGCAGCTCGCTGTGTCTATCTGTCAGTGAAAAGTGCCGTGAGATGACAGTGTGACGTCAGTGAGGGGCTGGAGGGCTGCTATCCAATGGCTGGCTACGCGTTTCGAGGTCGATGCCTCTTTCTCAAGCCGAACAAGAAATTCAAGAACGGGCGGGAAACAAGAAGAAATATTTAAATGTGACAGGTGGGCGGGTACATCTCCCGTGTTGATTCCTGATTGGTGCAGGGTTAAAAGAAGGTGTGGTTTGCGGCTACATCGTATTAATGAAACTGTTCTCGGCAAATAGAACGTGTTAAATCTTGGTGGCATGTACAAACACAACGTTTATTGGTTTATTCAATAGTTACAACAAGGACTTAAAAAATGAATGGGGACTAGTGGACTATTGGTTTTAAGAGAGTGTTCAATGATGTTAAAAAATAATAAAGTTGTTACAATAAACAACTTTATTATTTGATAATAAAGTTGAGCCTGGATTACATCAGTGGATCAATTTTTTGGGGTTTTTAAAAACAAAAGCCCCAGTGCTTGTGAGGAAGAGGCCCTTGTTCATCGGCACAGGGACAAGGTGCTTTTCCATATTACATCACTTCCGCATTCTTGTGTCACTCTCCAGCTTCAGACGCTGGAGAGAAGCTTCTTCAGGGGGATCCTCGGTGACATTAGGGGTCTTGGAGACCCCTGATGTCTCCATAAAGAGGACCTGTCACTTAATTTGCTATCACTGATAGCAATAAAGTTAAGTGGGAAAAAAAATAGGAAAAACAATTAAAGTTTCCCCCAATAAATGTAAAGTTACACATAAAAAACGACGATTGCGCCCATTACGCCACACATGTTACATATCGCCACGAACGTCGCTGTGAGAGCAATAATTTTAGGGCCATCAATCACTGATAACACTAAACTGATGAGCTGTAAAAGCTTTTAAAGCGTTGCCTATGGTCAATTTTGAGTATGGTGGTTTTTTGCGAGTTCACGGGTGCGCGCGATTTTTAAGACATGTTTGGTGTCTATTTATCCGACGTGACCCCGTCTTTTATATTTTACCAAAATAATTGGGTAATAATAATTGTTTCCTAACATAATGTAAAAAAACGAAATTTTCAGGAATTTTCCAGAAATATAGTAAAAAAAATAAAAACCCCAGTGGTGAATAAATACCACTAAAAGAAAGCTCTATCTGTCCCCCAAAAATGGTACAAAATTCATTTCAGTACAGCGTTGCATGATGGAATAAACGTCAGTCAAAGTACCGCAGCGCTGAATACTGAAAAATGGCCTGGCCGGGGAGGGGGTCTAAATACCTGGTCAGCAAGTGGTTAAGCAATGTTAAAATTGCTGCTCTTTTTAAAACGGTATTTTTCAAAGGTGTTTTTTTTCATTGATACATGTCCACCAGGGCAGTACCCAAATCCCCATACCTTTTTACAGCCAATAACTTGCATATAAGCCTTCAAAAAGGGGACATTTGATTTTCCATGTTCTGGCTCCATACACTTGCATTGAATTTGATTTTGAATTCCAACTTTTTCCATGTTCTAAAGTTCGAATTAGAACCAAACTCAGGTCTGTTCGGCCCATCACTAGTCACAACCCCCAGGTTCACCCTGCTCACATGGAGAGTATCCAAGGACACAAGACACAGTGCAGGCGGGGATGGATGGAGCAAAAGGAGATCTGGATAATGAGCCAAAGGTCAGGGCGGGCAACAAGCAATCGTAATCAGGAGAACTAGCCGAGTCACAAGAGATCAGTCAACGGGAAGCCAGGTCAAGGATGAATGCACAGAAGGGGCTTGGGAACAAGTGATGCTCAAGCAACCAGAACCTGGTCTGAGAGGAATTTAAATAGGGAGACACATAGGAGGCAGGACAGGAAGTAGCAGGAAGGAAGGTATGGTAACCATCAGGTGAAGTGGGCGAAACCCATAGCTGCTAAGTCAGTGCAGCAAGAGCAGAGCTTGCAGAACCACAGGTGCCTGCAGACCTACAGCAGCAAAAGATAAAAAACAAATGCAAAGCAGTAAAGCACACATCAGCTCTGCAGCTGATCTGTGACACTGAGGTGGTTAAAGCAAACTGTAATTAGGGCCTGTTCACATTAACTGCATTGGGCTGCACATTTGCCTTGATTAATGCATTTTTTCAGTACATTGTGGTCCAACACAATCCAACTCATCCTGCTGAAGCCAATAGAACTAAATGCAATGTCGCTTTGTAACATTTCAATTAAACTCTAACAAAAAAACCTTACAGTGTAAAGTGCACCGTAGCTTATACAGAGCACACCAGTTAAACTTCACAACATGCTCAGTGAAATTATAGCTTCTTTCACAGGAGAGCAAATCTAGGCAGGCTGCCAGTCCTCTATCGTAAACAAACAACAGGTGTTTTTGAGATGTTAAAAAATGACTGATACCTGACTTTAGTCTTTAGGTGCCCATACACCTTACGATTATCGTACGATAATCGTATGCGATCGACTTTTCGTATGACAATCGTAACATGTGAATAGAGTGCCCGACCGATAGTACTGTACAATCGTACGACTTTTGACGGTCAAGCATGTTTGAAAACTTTGGTCGATCGTATGATGTTCGCATGTTTGGTGGCGTTTCCGTCCGTCAAAAGACGTACGATTAACACTGCGCATGCGCAAACGAAAATAATTGCGGTCAATTACCGCAAGTCGTCCAGGTGTTTTTTTTTAACTACCACTGATTGAACCTTGCAATAATTGGGGCAGGATGGGGCCGTCGCACGATCATCGTACGAAAAGTTTCATCTGATAATTGTAAGGTGTATGGGCACCTTTAGTTGTAATCTTTCAGGTACTTTCAAGCAGCTAGAAAGGCCAATGATGGCTTGTTTTTTTTTTTTTTTGAATAACAGTTTTTATTGTTTCATTCAGCAGATACAGAATATCAGATAACAAAATATAAGATAATGTACATTTATATATAAAAGAATATCATACATTCAGTGTCATGTACATTCAAAGAAAGCGTTAGGTCTCACAAGAGTACACATCTCTTAGATAAATGCGATTTCCAATACTCTTTGACAAAAGTAGGTGCATTGCTTGCAAGTCTCATTAAACTTATCCATATATATACCTAAAAATATATATGACAACATAGCATAACCACCAGTTCTATGGGAGCATGGTCTGACCACGATATAACCCCTACTTCTGTGCCTAAAGTATTTCTAAGTACCAGCATGTTTATAAAAAAGTAATCTAGGCGTGTGTGGATATTGTGAACTGGAGAGAAAAAAGAGGGATGTAACAGTCTCCAAGAATCCATGAGCGCATACTGCCTGAGCAAGCGGCGAAATCCTTTGGATTGATGGAGAGTGTTTCTAGGAGGGTGGGCTGATGAACGGGGATCCTGGGGCTCAGGTTGTTGGACGGGTTCTAGTTCTGCGTCCCGTGACATGTTTGCTGGGGACCCGTCCGGAGCGGCCTCACGGACGGGCCAGTCACTCACCCCGCCTGTCGGCTCTGTGTCATGTGCCCGAATCGGGTTGGTCTCCTCGTCTCGATAGGGAGTAGAAGCCCGTGTCTCCACCGAGGCTGATGAAGGGGAGTCTGGCGCATAGTCACCCATTGGAGAGTCCGGGGGCTGCTGCCGACGGATCGGAGAGTCACGCGCGCCCGGCTCCATCTTGCCTCGAGGAACCCCGTCCTGGTGCTCGTGGCATGCAAAGTATCCCTCGATCGAGGAAGGGAAATGGCTCTTCTGAGAAGCCGAAGATTTTTTCCCCGACTTCTTGGATTTCTTGTCCCTCATTGTGCGGTCAAGTAAGGGCTGCTATTAGCTTAAGGATAGCGGGTCTAGGACGGAGCTCTAGCTAAACACGTCCGCTCACATCGGTGGTTGGCCACGCCCCCCGATGGCTTGTTTTAAAGTTCTTTTACTGCTTGTTAAAAATATGTTTAAAAAATTGAATGTCTATAGTCAGGGCAGAGGTGAACTTTGAGTCAACATTCGGCCTTCTGATGCAATAGGAGTTTGATTTCTGGTGAAAATACTTTCTGTTGAGTATTTTTTTAATGGATTAATATATAGCATCTTTCTTTTTTCAATAGGTAGTTATAATGAAGGCTGACCCTCCCATTTAGAATTTAGGTTAAGAATGGACATGGTAAATCAAACACACATAGAGCATTCATCCAAAGAAGAGAAGTAGAAAAGCTGCATAACTGCTTATTATTGATTAGATAAACCCTGAAGAAGTAAGTGTTCACTTTATTCTATTTAAGCAGATGTGAAATTAGATCTCAGAAATATTTTTTTTAAAACAGTGGCCTTGAAATTTTGTTGGACAACCAATGCCTAACATTTTCTACAAATGTAGATTTGAGCAGAGATTTTGAACTCGCTTGTACCAGTTGTATTCTGTCCTTTCTTTAAAATGCCCTTTATTTAAATTGACTTGTACAACATAGTTTGACATAAACCTATGCAGGTCCTAACAACCTAACTGCATGTGCCTGTCTTGATATTCCCTTTTAAACAGGAAACTCATTTTGTGACTGACCTTGTTCAGAAGCAGTTTTAGACATTTCTGTAATATATCACATGCATTAGACAGGAAAAGGCAAGCTGCTGTCAACATTACAGAAACAGCTGGACCCAGAGTTCACCTAGGCATTTACTTATTGTAAGCCATAAATTGTACATAATGAGACTTAAAGATGTCACTGCATGATACCAGTAAGTTGTCTACTGGATTTTATATGAATTTTACATTATCACTGCTACTCATAAAAATAATGCACATTTACACTGAAAGAAAAAAAAATAGAACTAATGAATTAAATTTGAAGAGAAGAAAATGAGGAAAAGATTGGAGCTGTTATTTGTAGTGGCCAGTCACAATTTTTTCTTGATTTTTCTTTTGAAAAAAAAACGGTTTACAGTCCACATTGAACACTAATTTATGAATAATGGCTACAACTGTAGCTTGCTTTGATAAATAAATGAATAGCAGGACTCAGCACCGTAGATTACACTGGGAGATCAGCTCTCCCACTGTAATCAATGGGACTCTGAGGTGGTAGCCCAGTTTGTTTTTTTACATATTTTTAAAAGTGTGTGCTTCTTGACCTGGGGTAGTACCTTGTCAGGATCTCCCTTGGTAGTTGTAGTTTTTTACTATACTATGCAAAAAGTACTGAACATTTTGAAAACAAATGTTTTCTATAAGTCCTAAGTCTCCCAAGTTCCATTAGGACAGATCACTATGAAGGGACTGAGAAAAAACATGGAATTGGCCATCTTGCCTGCTGTAACAAAACATCAAAAAGTTAGGAATTCTGTTAAAAGTTATTTTTCAGTATGCTTTGTGAATAAGAATACATAACAAACATTTTCTCAAATTTGACTGCTAGTGGAAATGCACATTAAGCAATTAGGAAGGATTTTTTTCTCAGTGCCAGCAAATTGGTCAATATTTGATACGAGTTTTAGGGTTCTGAGAACGTAGGTTATTTATTTATTTATTTTGTCTTTTGGTCAAACTCAATAGACTAGGTTCTTCTTCAATATAACATACAATAAGGATTGTGTATTGCGTAATACATAAACATACACTGGTGTCAGGCCATTGAAGGATTAGTGCACATATGGTGGAAACTGGTAACTGAAAGGTTAATGCACATACTAAGGGGTTAAAATATTTTGAAAACGGGTTATGGAAGTGTTAATGTATATGCAGAAAAGAGTGGTCACTGGGGGGGTTAAGATACATACACTGGAGATTGGTGACTGGGTAAAGTTGGATAATCTGGGTATTGAATACTGAGTTGTCAATACACAGTCTCTGCAGAATTAACAATGAAGGGTAAGAGTGCATAATCAGGAGACTGGTCACTAAGGGTTTGAGCACATATATTCTGAAAAAATATAACCGATATGTTAACACACATACTATAGAGAATAACCATTGAGAGGTTAATGCACAAACTCTGGCGACTAGCCACTGAGAAGATAACACATAACCTGGAGACGGGTGAGGCATTAACACTCAAACAATGTATCATAGTTTACTGTCTCCAAACCCAACCTGTGTCTCTGTCCACAGCTGTTCACATTGCAATTGAGTCTCTGTAGGATCAGTCTGCTGTTTAAAGGTGCCCATACACTGCTCGATTCTCGTACGAGCAGGAGACTCCCGGGCCGCCAGGGAGAGTTAGCTGTTTGGAGATCAGTGTCCCTGGTTAGCAGGTAACCAGGGACGCTGATCTCTCTGAAAGTGGCCGGAGCCAGCCGTAAGATCACGGCTGGCTCCGCCCAGCTGTCAGAAGCAGGCTGTCGGCCGACCATTGGCCGGCCGCTCGGCCAGCTTCGGCTTTCAGCACGGCTCAGCCGATGCATATGCGTTCTGCTCGGCTGAGCCGCTCGGCCATGATCGGGAGCTGTACGGGCTATTGGGAATAGCCCGTACAGCACCCCTTCGGTTCTACTGAACCGAAGGGGTCCTGGGGCCGGAGCTAGCCAAAGGATCGGCCGAAGCTACGCCCAGATCCTTCGGCAGCTTCATGAATAGACCCCTAAATCATTGTTCCCAGCTGTACATTTCTCTCAGTTTAGATCATAACAAACCAAAAGGAACAGGTTTCTTAAAAAATAATAAGAAATATTGATGTAAATGTATAGATCTAGGTGGGCACATTTTAGGTCTTTAACCCCTTCGTGACGGGAGACGTACAGTGTACGTCCCGTCACAAAGTGGCTATATGACTGGCCACGTACACTGTACGTGCCGAGTTATATTAGCCTCTGTAATGCTGGTAACTGCTGATTCTCAGCAGTTCCAGTCATTAATTAATGCCTCACTATTGAGACATTCATTAATGAAATAGTTAAGCTTTTTTAAAAGCTTCTTTCTTTCATTAATGAAAGAATGAAGCCTTTACATTCAGATACGGGTTCGCTAAATAGCGATCCCGTATCTGACAGCTGAAGATAGCAGAGAGGTAGCAGTGACTCACCTCTCTGCTATTCGTTTTGACAGCTGGAGAGCCTGGCCCGATGTTAAATGATACATTTCAACCACTAGATACAAAATGTATCTCGAGTGAAATGTATCACTTCTGTATCACTTCTGATCGTCTAGGAACGATCAAAGACCTTTAGTGAGATCTGATTCTGACATGCTGTCAGGATCAGTCTCTAAAGTTATTATTAGCTGTTCCTAAGCTTGGAGCAGCCTGATAATAACTAAAAATTTTAAAAAGTTAATTTATTAAGCAGTCATAGTGATTGCTTGATATAAACTGACAAAAAAAAAAAATTTTTTTTTTACACTTATTTTTTTTACAAAGTGTAAAAAAAAAAAAAAAAAAGTGTACAAAAAATTAGGAAAATAAAACGTTTATATATAAATATATTTGTATACTATAATTATTATTAAAAAAATTCTAAAAATAATAATAATCAAAACTTGCTGCTGTGGAAGAATCACACAGCAAAAATGTAAAAAGTGTGTCAGTCATTTAGGAACAGAAACTAAAAACTAGCTCAGTCATGAAGGGGTTAATTGTCCTAAATACATTTTAAATATAGGGATGTTTGATATCAGCCTGGAAGCAAACTAAAAGAGAAGGACTAAAGAGTCACCTTTATTAACTATGGCAGTGCGTGGCAATGTCACTGTGTAATTTGGCAAAATGGTTCACCCAGGACTCTCAGCCCGAGGGGCTGAGCAGTTCCAGGAAGCAAATACTTTTACCAGGAAAGAGCTGGTTTTGCAGTTCTTTCCATGTCTTCTGAATTTGGCTTGGGATCCTGGAACTGGGAGATTTCTAAAATAGAATTGGGAGGGATGAAATCTTCATTCCTGAGTCTGTATTTTAGTAGTCGCCTGTACCCAATGATTGTGCAACACTTTTGAAAGGGCTGCTGGCTGATGTTCAGGGTTCCATCTGGGAGACAGACGAGGTGTCTGTCCTGGATACAGGGGGACTTCATCCTGGAACCAGCCTGTGTGGCAAGTAGACATGTGCGATTCGTTTCGTTCCGAATCGAAATTCAAACAAAGTTTCGGAAATTCGGACATTCTGATGTATCCGAATTCCGAATTACAGATATAACGAATGCAAACGAATCCGAATTTCCGTTTCCGAAATTCGGTAGCGGTAGTTCGTTCGAACATTCGTTTCATTTTCGTTTCTTATTCATTTCTTTCGTTGAAGAAAAACATTTTTCCCCCTCAAATGTCACTTTGCTGCAAACGAACAAATGAACGAACAAAACGAATAAGAAACGAAAACGAAACGAACGTTCGAACGAACTACCACTAACGAATTTCGTCCCAATTCCGAATCCGAATTGACTTTCACACCCGAATCCCGAAAAACGAAATAACACAAATCCGAATTTAAAACGAAACGAAATTAAACAAATTTTTTGGCAGTGCACATGTCTAGTGGCAAGTCTGTCGGATACAGCCTTTGTGGGAGAGGTTTAAAGTGACAACTTGAAGTTGGTGAGACTTTGCACATGTTGTTTTGCTGAAAGACAAAGCTGATCTTTGTGTTATTATGTTGGAGGAACCCCTGTGAGGGAAAACATCAGTGAACTTTTAAATAAAAGTGGGCAGGATGCCCTATATATGAAGTTTGAAAGTGGACTACATCCTTAATGCACTACCATTTGAAGCTAATTCTCACATAACACTTTGTAAAACCCACAAAGAAAAACTAGATTACAATATTCAAGAATCCTAAAATATTATGTACATTTTTTTTATTCTGATAAATCAAATAATTGTTGTTGTTTAATCAATTTCAAAGAATGAAAATCAGATAATAATTAAGTTCTGAATCATACAAAAAAGGCCTACCTTTCATAATGGAATTCATGAAGAGTGTCGTAGTCACTATTAGAAATCTGTCTCCTGTCCGTGCAACAAATGGCGCAACTTATGACAGATTCATCTAACTGTTGGTAAGGTGTATATGAATCAGTTGTAGAATTGCCTTAGACAGAATATTATCCCAGACAAAACTTTGTCTACAACACAATACTTTTTGTGATGCAACCTACTACGCACTACAGGGTGTCGCCAAGTTTAAAGCACACTGCAAGGCAGGTGCATAGTCTTCACTGCATTGGGGGTAAATTTAAAATGAGATGTTTGCAAAGTTTCTTTGGCTAACTTTCCTTTAATAAGAGCAGTAGTGAACTTTTTCTAGACTTGTTGGAGAATGACCATGCCGGGGATTTAGACTTTAATTTGCTAAGGTTTTGAATACAGTCCAACGTGACTGACATTTATAGCTCCCTAGAAGTTCTGTATGTTACTAACTTGAAATCATTATTATTTTATTACTTCCAACAGAGAATCACATTCTTTGCCCTTACGTGACAATGTAAAATTATATTCTGTCTTGCAAAGAAAAATGCTTACATAATTGAAAGATGAATTCAGGTATGGTATTTGAAGGGTTTTTTAAATCTAAAACTAAAGGTGAAATACTTCAAAAGGAACTATTATTAATATTTATTAATGTTATATGAAATTAGGTATGTTATTTTTTTTTGATAAAGCAACTATTTATTGATAAAGGAGGATTTTCTATAAAACTGACAAAAACATAATTTAACCATCTCAATATTAGCATGTTACACCCCATTCCTTTCCATGACATTTTTCAATGTTGT
The DNA here is from genome assembly GCF_000935625.1 of Nanorana parkeri. NCBI lineage: Eukaryota > Metazoa > Chordata > Amphibia > Anura > Dicroglossidae > Nanorana > Nanorana parkeri. Next base: position 1,309,073 of record NW_017306617.1, on the reverse strand, counting down.
GATAGTGTTAAGGTGCCCATACACCTACGATAATCGCGGGTGATCCCGCAATCATACGATAATCGGCAGGTGTATGGGCATCATGCGAACGCATCTACTGTACGTTCGCATGACTTTCGCTGGAAAACCTGCTGAAAATCGTACGATTTTCGGTGGGTTGATAGCGTGCTCGGAAGACGAAAGCCGCACGGGCCAGTGTGCACAAGCACACACTGCTCGCTTGGCATTGCAATCATCGGCATGCCCTCTCCTCAGCAGGAAGGGCTTGCAATGATCGCAAGTACGATCTGCCTGTCCAAGATGGGCAGGTCGTATGAAATTTTAATGACCTTACAACCATCGCACAATGAAAGTCGTACGATGGTTGTAAGGTGTATGGCCAGCTCAAGGATACCACATGCAGGTATCCTGCAAAACAGGTGTGACCAAATATATGAACTGCACAACAGAGACTGGGCCCAAAGCTAAGTGAAAAAACATTAAGGTTAATTGTGAACCAACACAGGTGAAAAGCAACATATACACAACAAACTAACAATACACAACAAACACAAGTGCAGAGTGCAAACACCCAACTAATGATATACAACCAGAGGATAAGAGGGAATTAAGTACAGCAGGGCCAGGTAGCAAGGGGGGGGGGATACAAGGAGCAGGAGGAAAACAGGCCAGGCATGCATCCACAATGGGGGGTATACATGTGCACCGGCAAAAAAAATGTTAGTTTCGTTTTGATTCAGATTTTGTATAATTTCGTTTTTCAGGCTTCGGGTCCGAAAGTCAATTCGTTTCAGGATTCGGATGAAATTCGTTAGCGGTAATCTGTACGAACATTCGTTTCGTTTTCATTTCCGATTCATTAATTTCCTTGTAGCAAAGTGACATTTAAATATGTATATTTTTTTTAAATGTCACTTTGCTGCAACGAAAATTTGATCTCAAACGAAAATTCGTAAATGAAATTATTCCGGAATTTGGATACATCCGAATCTCCGAATAGCGAAAATTTGTCCAAAAAACGTTTTTTCCAAAACGAATTGCACATGTCTAATGGGGGGGGGGCTAGTACACAAAGAGCAGGTTAGGAGGGCTACAGGAGCAGGAGCAGTATCAGGTTTGCAGAAACAGACAGCAGGGAAAATGGGCACACAAGAAAAATGCTAAGGCACAAAAAACTTCCTGAGGAGGGCCTAAATACCCTCCCAGCAGCCAGTATCAGGTGGTGATTAATTGTTGTGAACTGATCAGAAATGCATACTTTCCTCAAACTTCAATTTCTGCAGGAATGCAGAAAGTATTTAAACCAGAGATTACTAGTAAACAAGCAAGTTTAAAAGGAGGTCAGCAATTACATCTTCCATAATTCCTTCAGTACACGTTTCCTATAAACTATAGCTTCAAAATGTATCTAAACCGTAAAAACAAAAATGTAATATATTGCAGCATCTTTCCAATCCTTAGATGTAGTAGCTTCTTGATTTTTTTAAAGGCTTTTTCCCCTTATTTTTATATAGTGATCAAGCCAGTAACACTTTTCCTGTCTTTGGGTTCCAACACTAACTCACAGTACTGTATCTATTGTGGAACAACATAGCCACCCTTGGATAGCAGCATTGTCAGCCTGTGAAGAGGGTCAAGTTAGATAGACTAATAGATTTAAATGGATTAGACTAAAGGTGCCCATATACCTTGCGATTATCGTACGATAATCGCAGGGAATCCCATGATCGTACGATAATCGCAAGGTGTATGGAAGGCATGCAATCGTTTTTACTGTACGGTCGCACATCTTTTGTCGAACCAGCATGCTAGAAAACCCGCCGAGAATCATACGATTGTCGGTGGGTTTCTAGCCTGCTCATTCGACAACTGCAGAACGGGCCAGTGTGCGCACACTGCCCGTTCAGCATTGTTGTCATCAGAAGCCCGCCCCTCCGCGGCCTTTCGATGATCGCAAGTACGATCTGCCTGTCCAAGATGGGCAGATTGTACGAGCTTTTAATTAGCTTACAACCATCGCAAGACAAAAGTCTTGCGATGGTTGTAAGGTGTATGGGCACCTTAACACACTCCAGTGAATATGTTTAAGCAGCTACAGACACAGTTTTTGTTTCCTTTTGGGATAGGGGTTTTAACTAAATAACTAAAAACAGACCATTGTAAACACCTCTGCCATTTTTAAATGGTTTGTCTCAACCTTCTATTGTTAAACAGCTTAATCTCACAAAGAAGTTGAAAAATAGAAAAACTTACCTGCAGGATCAATAGGTAATAAAACTATGTTACCAGGGAGACTCAGAAAAGAAAAAGGTTGTGTTAATGTTATTGATAGACTACATCATATATGCCATTTTTTTTACACATAGTTTAACTTTAACTGTAAGATTGTATGATCAGTTTTACTTTCTTTTACATTTATAGGTTGTTTTAAAATAGTGTTTTAAACTTTTTCAGTATTTGTATACAATCTTTGCTTTATGAACTCCATCGTATTATGTGTATTCTAAAGGGAGAGTACAGTAATAGCTGTTTTCTTTCAGACAATCTCACTCTAATGAAAGGTTGTAAAGAGTGAAGAGAAGGGGAGGGAGGAAGAGAAAATCAGTTGTGCTTGTGATAGTATAAGGTTATACCTTTAAATGATAGTGTTGTAATGCCTTGATAATATGTTGTCATACAGTATATTCTTATGTTTTACCTATGTAAACACATTTGTGTTTAGAATTGTGCAAGGGCAATGCACTTGGTTTCTCACTGCTTCTGGTAGATGTGCAGTGTTGTTCTGTTTCTGTGTCCTACTTGATGTTAAAGGAAAATACAGAGCAGTGCTATTTCACCCTTTAAAGAAGGTGTAGGTTTGTATTAACTTGCTGCCAGTGTATGACATTGATTTTCAAAGCCACTGCATAATTACATAATTTAGAGTTAGGCTTAACCAGCACTAACATAAACAGCTGGTATCATTTTGACAGTTGTAAGTTGAAAAGAAGAGAGCTAAGAGCTCATCAAAGTACAGTGCTGTAAGAAACACATTGACTGGGGCATCAATGGAAAAAAACATTGGGCATACAGAGAGTGTTGTTAAGTTGGCCATGGAATATAAGATTATTAAACAGTGTGGATGAAAAAATCTCCCACTGCGGCTATTGTATTCTGATACCTGGCACCCACCAGTGTCAAAATACTTGAACAGTTATAAGGATAGATGCTTATACACAGGGCCGGCCTTAGGCCTTTAGGCGCCCTGTGCGAGAAAGCATTACAGCGCCCCTCAGTGACCACACCCCTCAGTGGCCACACCCCCAGTAACCACACCCATTTATCATATAGTGGTGGGTTTTGGGTTTTTTTTTTATTTTTTTATTAGACATAGAGGGGTATATAAATAGGGAGATAATTACTGTGTGGACCCGGTGGATTTGTGTTCAGGACGACCCCTGAAGGACTGGGGCTGGGTTTTGGACATGGAGTCCCACTGGACCACACAGTCACATGCTATTTTATAAATTCACATAGTCACATATACTTTAGTGTACACAGATAGGGGAAGGGGACACAGATTTGATGTGGGTATGAAGGGTAAGGGAGGGGGAGGGGGGAGGGGAGAGGAGAAGGGAGAGGGGGGAGAGGGGGGAGGGAAGGGAAGGAAGAAAAAGGGGGGGAATAGAAGTTTTTTTTTTATTTTTTATTTTTCTCTGATTGAGGTGTTTTCGTCTTGATTTGGGGGAATTAATTGTGTTAGGGGTAGCAATAAATCAGGTGACTGGAGCCCTAGTTTTATATGGCTCCTTATTTAAACACATAAGTAACACATGGCAATTATCACTAATTTGAGGGGGCTTGGGTGCCCTGCCACACATGATTTGATATATAGTATTATATATTCTTATATAAAAACAATAAGCATACATTGTCACTTTTTTTATTAGGGTCCTTCGCTTCTAAGCAAACACATGAAAAAATAATATAAATGGATATTTGTTTATTTATATTATACATGGTTGTGAAAGGTTTTTCTTATATTTTTGGATACGATAGCGAATCAGGGGTTAACCCCCCCTTTTCTTCCCCTTTTTTTTTTTTCCTTTTTACTGGTTATGAAGATAACATTCTCTGGGGATACTAAAGCAGGACGGTAATATCCCCCTCCTCTACTCCCCCATATAGATAGAGGAGACAGTACAGTGGAGGAGTTATTCCTGTCCACCTACTTAGTTTTTTTCATTATATAGGGAATACTAACTGAGAGGTTTTTTTTTTTTTTTTGCATCACCCAGTGGTATATATCTGTAATATCACTGGATGGGGACGTTAACTTATCTCTGGTACCCCTTGGTGCCCCCACTACCCATGTCATTTGGGTGGGGGGCTCCGCCCCCTTGGAGGTGTCGATCTATTTATTACTGGAACCCTAAATATGGCAGCCTTTTAATTTAATAAAAAAAAAATTTTTCCCTTCCCCTAGCCTCCCCAAGTTTTATGATTCTTACCTAGGATGGACACCCTGGGACCTAAGTGTCAATATGTATGTTTTTGTATTTAGCTCTGCGTTAGCCTGCTTAACTGCTTGTAAGCGATTGGCACTTTGCACAGCTATAATTTGAATGTTATTTCTAGGATGCCCGGTTTTCCTGTAGGAGTGAACCTGGTGCCCTTGGTTTCTCTACACCCTTCATAGGATGGCCAACTGGGTTGGTGTACCCTGTTGTGCCTTCTGGAAGACCTGTTTCTTCCCTTTAGGTTGTTATGTGTTCTTTTTGTCTTTTTTCCTTTCATTGGTATGTTGGGCCCTTTTATTTTATTTTCTCGGGCTCTTTTGTATCTGTTTTAAACTTTCTCTTCTCTTTGTTTCTTGCGCTCCTCGGGCCCACAATTGCCTTTCCAATGCTATCTGGACCAGTCCCCAATGCTACCTATGACATTTGTCTCCCTGAATGTTCAGGGTTTAAATGAGCCGTGTAAACGCTCACAATTGGCTTATTATATGCATAGGAGACGTGCGCAGGTCATTTTCTTACAAGAGACGCACTTCAAAGACCCAATAGCGCCACGACTAGCCTCACGGTACTACCCTCTGGTATATACCAGTAATAACTCTATTGCAAAATCCAAGGGAGTAGCTATTTGCTTTCATTCGACGGTGCCCTTCCAACTTCTCCAGGTCAATCAGGACCCGGAGGGGAGGTATCTTTTTGTAAAAGGGACCCTTGCCCATAAGACTTTTACATTTGCAAACGTCTATTTACCTAACCAATCTCCAATCTCTGCCTTTCTTATAATGCTCCACCGGCTGGAGACGTTTGCTGAAGGATTCATAATACTTGGCGGTGACCTTAACTTTCCACTCGACCCCCGGCTGGATACTTCCTCTGGACGGGCCTCTGTCCCGCTCTCGCAAATGAATCGTCTTAAATCTCTTTTACATCGATTACAATTGATGGATGTCTGGAGGATACTACATCCCTCGCGACGAGATTATACTTTTTATTCTTTTCCACATTGTTCACATAGTCGCATAGACTGCTTTCTGGTGTCCCATTATCTTCTATCCTGGGACCCCCGAGCCTCCATTGACTCACAGGTCTGGTCAGACCATTATCCCGTTTCAATGTCCCTATACTTCCCTGACCAACTTCCCCGATCATTTACATGGCGCCTTAACGAGACTCTTCTCCGTGACTCCATCACTGTGGAAGCTGTGACATCGGCCATCTCTATCTTTATTGATACACACGCATCGGATGATACGTCTCCTCCAATTAAGTGGGAAGCCCTTAAATGCATTCTTAGAGGAGTACTTATCTCTCACGCATCCCGTTTAAAGAAAGCCCGTGCGGGGGAACTTGCATCCCTGCTGGATGAGATCAACGCTTTGGAGCTTCAACACAAGACCTCACGTGCCCCCTCCATATTGTTGGCCTTAGAACAGAAACGCACGCACCTTCGATCCCTTTTAGATCTGAGCTTTTTTAAGTATAGAGAATCACTGCGTAGGTCACTGTATGAACATGGAGATAAGTGCGGCCGTTTATTGGCCCGCTCAATTAGGGAGCAGGGTGCGCGCACATTTGTTCCTAAAATACAAACTAAAGATGCCCAATTGGTTCATCGTACTGACCAGATTGCCTGTGCTTTCCAGGCTTACTATGCGGAGCTTTACAATCTACCTACCTCGGGGACGTTGTCTGACCTCTCTGCAGCTGCGGCCTCCTATATTGCTTCTACTCCTCTGCCGATTCTCTCTCCTGAGGTGATTGCCCTTATTGGGGACCCCTTTTCATTGGAGGAGATTTCTGACGCTATTAGGGGGCTTGCCCCTGGGAAGAGTCCAGGCCCGGACGGATTTACTGGTGCTTTTTACAAGTATTTTCAGGAGCCACTGACTCCCTTACTTCAAACTACCTTTAATTCCATATCCGTCGACTGCCCGTTCCCCACCCAATCACAAGAGGCTCATATAACTGTAATCCCCAAGGCTGATAAAGATCTCACTCTTTGCGCTAATTATAGACCGATTTCTCTTATTAATGTGGACCTTAAACTCTACGCGAAACTCTTGGCGAATCGCCTGAGTCAACATGTCCCATCCCTGATCCATATGGATCAGGTGGGGTTTGTTCCCTTTCGTGAAGCCAGAGACAATACAATTAAGACGCTTACTCTCATGCACTATGCCAAATCCTCTGGTCTCCCCCTATGCCTCCTGTCTGTTGACGCAGAGAAGGCATTTGACCGTTTGAGCTGGACCTTCCTTGCTCTAACCCTGGAACAAATTGGCCTGCCGAAACTGTTTGTAGAAAAGATTATGGCCCTTTATAATTGCCCTACGGCCCGGGTGCGAGTCAATGGCTCCCTATCCCCTCCCTTTTTTATACGAAATGGAACTAGACAAGGCTGTCCACTGTCCCCTTTTTTGTACATTTTGGCGATGGAACATCTTGCGATAGCTATCTATCCAGGGCATTTGTATTCAGGGTCATCATTATAAACTTGGATTGTATGCAGATGATGTCTTGCTTTATCTATCCAATCCCTGTATTGGCCTACCTTCCTTGCTGGAAGAATTTAGTAGGTTTGGATATGTCAGCAACTTTAAAGTAAACCTACACAAAACTGAGGCCCTAAATATCTCTCTTCCTTCAACGGAAATTGACCAAGTACGGGACCATTTTCAACTCAAATGGCAAGCTAATGCCGTTAAATATCTTGGTATATTTCTATCCCCTGAACAAACCGATCTTTATCGCCTGAATTACGCCCCACTTTTTCAGTCCACAACCTCACGTCTCCAACAATGGAACTCCCGTCGACACTCATGGTTGGGCAGGGTTGCACTCTTTAAAATGGATATACTCCCCCGCTTTCTTTATCTCTTCCAAACGCTGCCCTTGGCTTTGCCTGCCTCCTTTTTTCGGCATTTGTGGTCCGCATTGCTTCATTTTATCTGGGCGGGGAAGCCTCCAAGGTTGGCGTACAGTGTTTTGATTTAGCTAAAAGATGCCGGGGGTCTGGCCCTGCCTGATCTAAAGGTCTACTATGGCGCTGCACTCCTCTCCCAGATTCTTGATCACGATATCATGGGGCCCATAAGATCTGGGTCTCGTTAGAAGCACTTATTTCCCCGATACTCCCCTTTTCCATACCTTGGCTCTCTCATGCTCATCGCCCCCCAGTATCATCTCTTCCCATTACCCTCCCACACCTCTTGAAGGTATGGGATGTTTTAATGAAGACAACTCACCTGTCATCATTGGTGGGCCCCATGACACCTATAATGGGAAATCCTGAGTTCCCTCCTGGCTGTATCTCCTCTAGTTTCCTGCAATGGTCGGCCAAAGAGCCGTCGCCTATGATAGAGGCTCTTACGGAGGCCCCTGAAACCCCTGAATGCTTTGTTAGCAAACCATCCCCATAACCCTGGCTCTTGGCTACTATATTTCCAACTCTGTGCATTCTATAGGGAACTGGGGGGCCAGGCTCCCTTACATCGCCCGCTCTCGTGGTTTGAGTCACTTTGTGGTCGCGATGAAGCACCCTCTCATACCATTTCTTTGCTATACAATCAGTTGATTGCGGCAAAATCTCTGGATCGCCCCCTGTTTATCTCCAGGTGGGAGAGGGTTCTGGGCTTTGCCCTTACTGATAAGGAAGTCCGCACATCGTTCCTATTAACTCACAAACTTTCCATTGCATGTTCGGCCCAGGAAAAGGGATATAAAATTCTAACCCGCTGGTATCGATGTCTGGCCCTATTACACAGGATCTTCCCTGACAGGCCAGCACATTGCTGGCGCTGTTTGAATGCAGAAGGAACACACCTTCATATTTGGTGGAGCTGTCCGGTGTTAGTGCCCTTTTGGAGTCGTGTCTTTGACATATATAACCAAGTCATGGGAACTTCCCTGGCTCCATCCCCTAAGATAGCCCTATTGTCGGTCTTGCCTGGCTCCTTGGCCTTGGTCAAGAAAGACCTGCTTTGCTTCTTTGTGGCCGCTGCCCGGACAATTATTCCACGCCACTGGAATACTGTGGACCCCCCGACCGTGAGGGAGTGGATTGCTGAATTGTGCTTGATCAGGCGTTATGAAGAGCTGACTGCTTCCTTGTGCGAGCGTCAATCCCAATGTGCAACATTATGGGCCCCTTGGATTTTATATATGGACTCTGCGGCATATCGTGCATTGTAAGTCGCTAGATATCTGGTTATGAAAATATGGTCTGAAGTAATGTCTCTTAAGTGATCATTGGCCATGCAATTGGGATCATAGATGATGTGGGATCGGAGGAGTTTCCTTTTTTTTTTTCTCTCTTTTCTATCTGCTATTTCGACCTTTCTACTTTTTCTTATTTTGTTATGTCCTTTTGTGTAGTTTGTGAGGGTTTCCCCTCAATCGTTGTTTTGTGCGAGTACTGGCCAATATCAGGGGATACAACACGGTTTTTTGTTTTGTTTTGTTTGTTTTTTTGTTTTTCTCTTTCCTGACTGTCGCACTACTGGCTCGAGGCTTAATCTATAGGTGCCATTGTTGACCACGGCCTCTGGAACCTATTCATAGGTCAGGTATTATATTGTTCCTTTAGGAATGTGATTGTCCCTGATTGAATGTGTGACTTTTCAATATCAGTGCATTGTATCTGATTGGATCAATTAACAAACGTACCGTGTTTCCCAGCGTTTTATTACTGTCTGTATTACAGGTACATGTATTGGAAAAAGTAATAAAATCTTATTGTTTAAAAAAAAAATTACACACTATTTACCCCAAGCTGCAGGAGATAATTTTACTTTGTGTCAACTTACACTTGCTATAGTTCTCTAACCAACTAACTTAGGTCCCCGTTCACACCTAGGCATTTCTGAGCAGTAGAAAACAAGCTTCAAAACACCCAACACAAGAAATCCCATGATTTTCAATGACCCCTGTAAAACGCTGGCAGCCAAACACTGAATGCAGAAAAAAGTACACAAGCTTCTTTTGGCAAACTGCAGCTAATTTTTTTCACATAGACTTCAATGGAAACAACAGGAAACGCACAAAAAAACTTTGCATTTTGCATTTGTACCCACATTTGTTTATTCGCTCCAATGTCTCTCAAGCTGCCAGCAAAAACGCACATCTTCATGTGTGCGCATAAACGTGTAAAAGAAAGCTGTCCGACAACGCGCGTACAAACGCACAAAAACAACGTCTAGGTGTGAACAGGGCAGTAGTGCACATACATCGACTTTAAGTGTCAAAGAAGTTTATTTAACTGATAACAGAAGAAAACACTATTCCTGAAGTGGAAAAAGCCTACAGGGTTATTCACAAAGCTGCCGAAGGCTGCCGTGTGAATAACCGACCCGAAGTGAAGTGAGCCGAATGCTGTTCGGCTATTCACTTCAGGCTTGTACAGCTGATTTCAGCCATACAACGGCTGAAATCAGCCGTACATTGGCTTGCTTAAGAGTGCTAAAAAATACTGTATAAACGGCCGACCCGAAGTGCAGGAGGAGTTTGACATCTGGATCGGCAGAGCTGAACCTCCGGCAGGCTACTCGCTGCCATTCGGACTATTCTCATAGGGGCCGAACGTCAGTGAGTGACTAGCCGAATGCGGCCGAGTCTAGCCAAAGCATATGCCTTCGGCTCGACTGAGCAGTTCGGCCAACTTCGGGAGCTGTACAGGCTATAGTGAATAGAACTGAAGGGCCCTGGTGGCCAAAGCTAGCTGAAGGATCAGCCGGAGCTTCGGCTAGAAGTAGAACCGAAGGGCCCCGGCGGCCAAAGCTAGCCGAAGGATCAGCCGAAGCTACGGCTGATCCTTTGGCTAGCTTTGTGAATAACCCTCCTAGTCTGAATAACAAGCCCCACATCACCATGGCAGCTGAAGCCCCCAGTGTCCCCCACACCAAATCCAGCAAAACAAAAATGGCAACCGCACAAATCAATTTGTAATTATCTTTTAAAGTAAGGTGCACATGGAAGCTATCTCTGCAATTTGTCCATGCATATGCTCCAAGATGGAGGCTCTCATAGATTAGAGTTAGGACAGCACTACACAGATGGACCTTGATAAGGCAGTGTGCAACTAAAACCTGTTTTTAATGCAAGTTGTGAGATAGTGTAAGCTTTTTTTTGCAGGCTAGTTGGTAAATGTGCTGGGAAATTTTTGTGTTTGTATTGACGAGTAGTGATGGGTCAAACACCCCCCTGTTCGGTTCAAATTTGAACGCAAATTCAATTCAATTCTTTGGGACCCAAACTTGAAAAAAATCCCCTTTTTTAAGGCTTAAATGCAAGTTAATGGCCATAAAAATGGTATGTGAATTTGGGCACTGCCCTGGGGGACATGTATCAATGCAAAAAAACACGTTTAAAAAATACTGCTTTTAAAGGAGCAGTGATTTTAACATTGATTAAAGTGAAACAAAAAAAATGAAAAAATATTTTAAATATCGTGCCTTGGGGGTCCCCTTGAACTGCCTGTAAAGTGGTGCATCTGTACGCTATATAGAACCTACTGCAGCAAAAAGTGAAGTTCCCCTCCCAAACAATACCAGACCCTTTAGGTCGGGTAGGAAATTTAGGAGGGACCCAACTTTTTTTTTTAAGTCGGGGTTCCCCCCAAATGTTATACCAGACCCTTTAGGATACCTTGCACAGGGGCCCTTGCAAGGTACACCCTGAATGTTGAAAGGCATGTGACCTGTTCTAGTAGAAGAAGGAGGGCCCACATACTTGTTGCTTGAAATTCCTCTTAATATTATATTGGTACATGTCTCCTATGGCAGTGCCCAGCTACCTATGTCCCATTTTCAACAATAACTTGCCTATAAGTTTTGAAAAAGGGCAGACAAAATAGCTAGTTTCACCTACCGTAGACTTTAATAAGGTTCGGTGCTAGGTTGAGGGGGTTGGTGGACTCCCCGTTCGGTTCACTTCAACCAGCTTGAACTGACCCAAACCAAGCTTACTCATTCCTACACTCCACCACATACACCATCTTCTAAAGTACTCACTAAGAGGGTTATTCACAAAGCTGCTGAAGGCAGCCGAGTGAACAACTGACCCGAAGTGAAGTGAGCCAAATGCTGTTTGGCTATTCACTTCAGGCTTGTACAGTTAATTTCAGCCATACAATGGCTGAAATCAGCCGTACATTGGCTTGCTTCGGCTGGCTTCGGGTCGGCCGAACATGCTCTGCATGTTTGGCCGACCCGAAGTGCAGGAGGAGTTTGACATCTGGATCGGCTGAGCTGAACCTCCGGCAGGCTACTTGCTGCCATTCGGCCTATTCTCGTAGGGGCCGAACGTCAGGGAATGAATAGCCAAAAGCCACTGAGCGACATTCGGCTCGGCTATTCTGCTCGGTACCTCCATGGTACCGAGCAGAATAGAAAAAAGTGCAAAAAGTAGAAATAAAGTAGAAAAAAATGTTTAAAAAGGTAAATAAATTATAAATCTTAAAAAATTAAAAAGATTTCCCAAAAAAGTAGAAAAAAATAAAGATCATTGTATAAAAAAAGTAAGAAAATAAAGATCATTGAATGAAACTGGTAAGAAAATACATACTATTGCAAAAAGAAAAAAGAAAAAGAAAGATCATTAAAAAAAGAAAAGGAAAAATAAAGATAATTGCAAAAAGAAAACGAGAAATGTAAAAAAGAAGGTAACAATTGGGCGGAGCTAGCAGTGACAGCGAGCTCCACCCAACTGTTTCCTATGGGCTGGGACCTGCTAGAGTCTTCTAGCAGGTCCCGGCCAATGAACAACGGCCGCCTCCACCAAGTTGTCATTGTTTAATAACAGTTCAGCGTCCCCAGTTAACCTGGGGACACTGATCTGTCATTGCAACGTAGGTGGAGGGTCGGGAGCAACGCGTTTCGAGGATACAACCTCTTTATCAAGCTCAACGGGAATGATACCATTCCCGTTGAGCTTGTGTTGGAATGTACAACATTTTCATGTACGAAAGCTTCCGAACAGATATCTTCACATCTTGATTGCATTGCTCATCAAATAAACCAACTGTGTGTTGTTCATGCCTGGGGCATGGCAGGGGAGATGAGAAAGGTGACATTCATTCATCTGGACAAGACATCAAGTGTTGCACCCTGTGGTGTTGATAGGGGTGTAGGCACATTGGGAAGACATGTTCAAGATATCCGGATTTTGCATATGAATGTGACTGGCCATTGTCTAAAGATCAAAGGACAAGGTGTTGACCTAGGCCAAGGACTGATCTGCAGTACGATGGTGCCCCCTGCTGGAGGACTACAGTGCGTGTGGATAAATATGAAGGACCATGCCGATTGGCCGAAAGACATTTAAGGGGCATGCGGAATTCTGGGTAAAGGGGGTGTCGATGTATGTGTATGAATGGGTATAAAAGTCCGTGCGCGGCAATATTGCTCTCTCTTTGAGCCCAGCCAGGATATAGGAACCAGAGGACGGACTTGCTGTGTAAAGTATTCTCTTGATTGTCTTATTGTATCTGTTTGTATCTTTTATTATGTTTGGTTAGATTTGTGTATAAATAAATAAGACCATTGCTTCTTTTAATCATTGTATCGTTATCATCATTGGAAGCAGAGAATAGCAAGTTAGCTTATTTCAGGAAGCCAAGGCAATTTAGATATTACAGCTTGATAAAGAGGTTGTATCCTCGAAACGCGTTGCTCCCGACCCTCCACCTACGACCACACTGACCTGACCACTCTTCACCCTGTTAGCATCCCGGCCGACTTCTATCCAACATCACAATCACGGCCAGGCACAGGTCAATTCTCGGTCCACATACAGATCCAGCCTCACCACCCTCAGCTGCAGCTACAGCAGCCCAGCCAGACGCCACTCTGCACACCGCCTGAACTTCCCATCACAGCAGCAGGGACACGGATGAAATTCCAGTGTCACTACCTGCTCCCCCGTCCACCCCTCTCCTCTCTTCTCACTGCCGCTTCCCTCCTTGGGATGAGCAGCCCCAGGCAGCATACCAGCCTCCATTGAATATACACCTTGGACTCCACGATCCTCCCTACAGAACGATCCTCATCTTGTCCTGTGACTCACTCAAGTAAGTGTATTATCTCATTCTTTTTTCCCCTTCACAACGTCCAGCCCAGCTACATAGCACCTTCAGCTTTGTGCCCTCACGTCTGTATTTTTTGTTTTAACATTTAGCAAAGCGTATTTTAATAAATAAATTGAAGGACAACATTTTTATGACCTCAAACCACAGTCAGGTGAGGATTAGTGTTGTTCTGCTTTGTATTGCTCAAGTCCAAGGGAGGTTTTTTGATTGCTGTTCAAATACTGGTGATGCAGGCACCTTTATGTGGGCTGCAGGTCCAGTGATGCCTTGGTCCCCTGCCATATTGTAGGAAGCTCCAGGGATGTGTTTGTGTGATGTCACATTGCATCACAGAACCTCAAATATAGTATAACATGAGTAAGCAAAAGAACACCAGGAGCAGAGACTGTGATGTGAAGTGGGTTTCTCCATGTTTACAGGTTCTAAGTGGCATGGGTAGGTATCAGTCACTTGGTGACTGGTCATTACAACATGATGTGAATAAGGAAGCATTTTACAAACATCATCCCCCGGCTACACTAACTCTTTATGGGCTTTTGTACAGTGTTGTCTGTTTATTTTTCTTCCCCAGACAAACCAATGTGAATGCAAATGCAGCTTAGATTATCTCACAAGCACCTCAGACAAAAAAACGAACTCCCTAAAAAACCAGTTACACACATGTACAGAATTTTTTCTTTGATATTTTTTTTTTAATGTGCATGGAGTTCAAGTTTAATAAAACAAAAATCTCTCAAATTAGTAAAATATGTCAAAATCAAAATACCATTAACAACAGAAAAGGTCAAAGATAATCAGGTTTTATTTAGTGAAGCAGTAGAAAGTTCACTTATCTCAGTGGACCTTTGTTTACTTGATATAACTAATCATGTGCAGTGGAACACAACTTTAATTAGTTAACTGAACATTTTGGGGGTTATTCACAAAGCTGTCGAAGGCAGCCGAGTGAATAACCTAGCCAAAGTAAAGTGAGCAGAACGCTGTTCGGCTATTCACTTCAGGCTTGTACGGCTGATTTCAGCCGTACATCGGTTAAAAACAGCCATACATTGGCTGCCTTCAGCTAAGCCGAAGTGCAGAAGGAGTTCGACTCCGGCTGGATCGGCTGAGCCGAAGCTCCGGCAGCTCACTCGCTGCCGTTCTCCCCCATTCTCATCGAGGTCGAACAGCAGTGAGTGAATAGCCGGATGCCGCCGAGTGGCATTCAGCTCAGCTATTCCGCTCTGTACCTTCGAGGTACTGAGCAGAATAGAAAACAAGTGAAAATAATTTGAAAAAAAGTTGCAAAATCATTGTAAGAATGATTAAAAATAAGAAAATTGAAAAAATACAAATATTTTAAAGAAAAAAATAATAATGGGGTGGAGCTAGGAGTGACAGCTAGCTCCACCCAAATGTTTCCTATTGGCCAGCACCTGCCAGAGTCTTCTAGCAGGTCCGAGCCAATGAATAACAACTGGGTGGAGCTAGCCATGACATCACAGCTGGCTCCTCCCAGTTGTTATTGTTTTTTTTTTTCAAAAACATTTTATTGTGTTGACAATTTCAAGAAGTGTTTACAACATGTCTTGCATGGCATCTTCAACAATTTTCCATTTTTTTTTTACCAACAACTTCGCATATATATAATCCTTCCGGACCTATTGAACATTGTAGATCCTATCCTAAGGTTCATTTCGTTGTTCGACCCAGCGGTAGGGTTCAGATGGCGTGGTGGCTCCATCATTGTATTTAATAGAAGAGTGCTCTAGGGTGGCATGGGTAAGAGCAAGTGGCCCGTCTTGGCGCCTACTCGCTCTCCCTCCCCTCCCCCCCTTTTCTTTGCTATAGTGACTTCCCCTCCATCCTTCTCTACATCTTAGGGTGCTTTCCCCTGAGATCCATCTACCGCTTGGTCGCCACCTAACTTATCCAAGGAGACAATTCTATAGTCAACTAGTCTAAATTTGAACATTTCACCTAGATTCATTGTTGTTATCATAAACTCACCGACTTCCTCATCTTCTCCTCTCCCTGAGCATCCCGTATGTTCCTCTGGCATCCTCCCCACCCGATCGCTCCATTCCAGCAGATCACAACACATTCGTAAATTTTCCACACTTTTTTACTGGTATTGAGCCCGCCCATTCCCTCAGAATGGGCTCGTTTTATAACCTTCCCCCCTGACCCCTGACATTCTGGCTATCATCATCATTTGACGCAGTTCCAGCGGGTTCTGGTGGGAGAGCTAGGCAGCCTAGGGAGCCCGCTAGTTCCCCCTCCAAATACCATCTTGAGTACCTGAAGGGGAGAACTATTCTGTGTATCATGACGGCCCTAAATTGAGCTGATATAAAGGGACTCCATCTGTCAAAAAATCTAGTCGTAGTTTTATCCCCCTCTAGTATAGCCTCCAATCTCTCCTGCCACATTATTGTTTTCAATGTTTCCTCTAGTTGTTTCAAGTGAGGAGGGTCAGGAGACAACCAGGCTTTCATCAATGCCCTCCTAGCTAGGAGAAGACACATTTGTAGCCATAGCCACCTAGTCCTGGGAAGTGGTAAATCCGCTTCCCAATAGCCGAATAAACACAGCCAATGTTGGAGCGGCAACTCAGTTCCTACAATCCCTGACAATAGAGAAATCACCTTCTTCCAAAACTCAGAGATTGGTGTACACATCCATAGACAATGATACAAGTCCGCTCCTGGGAGGTTGCATTTTGGACATGCCGTCAAGTATGGACTGTTTGCCTGTATTTTGTGGAAAAAGTCAAAGGCATAATATGCCTTATGGATTATGCGGAACTGAGTCTCCCTCCATATTTCAGTAGTAGTGCACTTCCTAACTGTTAGGTGTCCCTGTATTATTTTATCATATAGGTCTTCATCCAGTATATGTTTCCTCCATTTTAAAACTGAGGATTTCGCCGCCGGTGGGAGAGAAGTGTTGTTTAGACATGCATAAATTTTCTTAATGGGTTAGCATTTAGATTGTATTACCAGGTCTAGAGACTTAGGTTTAAGAAAAAATCATGGTGTGCGGGTTTCACTTTTCCAATAATGGGTCAGTTGAGAGTAAAATAAAAAGTGACTTCTGTGGATTCGGAATCTTTCGCATATGGTTGGAAAAGTTATCGGCTGAAATGAGTCTGGGTAAAATACCTGTGTCATTGATGATAGACCTTTCGAGTCCCACTCTTTATAGGCTGCGTAGCTTTGTCCAGGTAGGAATTGGGGATTGCCTCTCAAAGGGAGATATTTGGATATATATGGGTGAGAGTTAAGTTGTAGTCTAGAAGCCCTCCATGCCGACACTGTATCCCTTATTATGATGCTATGTTTAAGGATTGTAGGTAATCTAGAGATTCTGGTATGGAGGAGAGCTGTGAGGGACCATGGGGCAACCCAAGCTTGCTCCAGAGATAAGTTGGAGTATTGAGATAAGCCAGTTATCCAGTCAATTGAGTGTCGGAGTAGACAAGCCCTTTTGTATGTTCTAATATCTGGCATGCCTATTCCACCATCATCTTTGTGTAGCTTGTCAGAGGGGTATGCGAGATCTCTTGGATCTCCATAGAAACTTATTGTAGGCCGCTTCTATTAGCTTGACGTCTTTATGTTTTATCAGTACAGGGATAGTTTGCATTGGGTATAATAGTTTCGGGAAACTGACCATTTTTAGCAGATGGGCTCTGCCAAAGAGCGAGAGGGGAAGTGAGGACCATTTATTTAGTTCAGCCAATATCTTATTCAGTAGGGGGTGTAATTAAGGTGATATATAGTAGATGGGCGCTTGCCTATTTTTATACCCAAGTAAGTAATGCTTTCCTTTGCTATGCGAAATCCTCCCCTGTACATCTCTGGCATAGTTGGGCGGTTTAAAAGTAATATCTCGCTCTTGTCTGTTTATTTTATAGCCCGAGATATCTCCAAAGCTTCGTAATGAAGCTTGTACTAGCTCGAGATATCTCCAAAGCTTCTTAATGAAGCTTGTAGAGTTGGGATATCTTTCTCTACCTCAGAGGTAAAGAGAAGCAAGTCATCCGCAAAGAGCGCCGACCTCAACTCTAATTTTTATGCCATGGATAGTGTCTGTCTGTATGATCCATTGTGACAAGGGTTCCACCGCTAGGTTAAAAAGTAATGGAGACAGCGGGCAACCTTGGCGTGTGCCCTTACACAGGGGAATAGAGGGGGTTAGAAAGCCTGTAGTATGCACCCTAGCCGTCGGGGTCTCGTACATTGCACCAAGGAGAGATATGAACTTGCCTCTGAACCCCAGCCGCTCCAATACCGCAAATAGCCATGGATGTTTGACGTTGCCAAAAGCCTTTTTGGCATCAATGGTGATGATCGCATTGCCCGGAGACGGATGGGCTGTGGATTGCTCCAGGGCCAGTAGGACTTTGCGGATGTTAGCTACTGCCGCTCTCCCCTTTATGAATCCGACTTGGTTAGGGTGTATAATACTTGCCATTATTCCTGCAATCACTTTTATATAGGCCTCATTCCCTGTGGGTAAGTATTTACCGTCAGACCATAGCTGGGAGTATAACTCCCCCATGGCAGGGAGGAGATCTGGCTTAAGGAATTTAAAGAATTCCGCTGTGTATCCGTCCGGTCCTGGCGATTTGCCCCCCCGCTAGGTTAGAGATGGTGGAGGCGATTTCCTCCTGGGTGATTGTGGCATTTAGCTTGTCCAATTGAAGGTCCGTGATTTGAGGGAGTTTAATTGAATCCAAGTATTTCAGAGCTTCAGGTGACAGGTTTTGGTCATCCCTGTATAGAGAGCGGTAGTACTCCCCCAGTAATAAGTTAAGTTTTTCTGGATGTGTAATCTTTTTATTGTTAGAATCTACCAGGGAGTGGATTTGGGAAATTGGTCTAGTTCCTCTAGCTAGATTGCCTAGCATCTTGCCACATTTATTTCCATACTTGTGGAATTGTAAATCCCACATGGATTTGGTATATGTCTCGTATTTATCCAGTCTGGTCTCGAACTCCCCCTTCGCTTGAATCCACATATGCCTCGTACAAGGAGAAGGGCGGTCCCGAAATTCAGAATATGCCTGTCTCAGTATCCCACTGGCCTTGTGAAACTCTACAGTGGCTACCTTGGATTTCCCCCGGACATATGAGATGATTCTCCCCCTCATGAAGGCTTTACCCGCTTCCCAGAATGTAACCGCTGAGGCTACCGAGCCTCTGTTGGAGTCTGTGTATTTCCTTCACCTAGGAAGGCTTGGAATGACTTATCCTTCAGCAGATGGGAGGGGAATTCTAGTGGTTTAGATAGTCAACGCGATGGGGGCGTGATCGGAGATAACCAGGTCCTGTATGGTGGGCTTGGTCGCTTTAGATATTAGGGCCGGCGAACATAATAGATAGTCTATACGGGACAGGGAGGCATGGAAATGCGAATAGTGGGTAAATTCCCTCCCCACCGGGTTATGAAGGCGCCGGACATCTTTCAGGGATAACGTGTCCATGAGCTGTGCCAACCCCGTAGTGGCTGTTGAAGACCTCAGAGCTCCCCCGTTCTTTCCTGATCGTCTATCCTCTACTTTGGAAACCACTGAGTTCATATCACCCCCTATGATAACATTGTCGCAGCCCTCTTGTGCAATATCAGCAGTAAGCTCCTTAAAGAAAGCCTGCGGAGGCGTGTTTGGTGCATATATATTGTATATGACATAATCTGTTTCATATATTCTGAAACAGACTCTAATTTGACGACCTTCCTTGTCATGGGAAGACTGGGTTATGTGAAGTGGTAATGTTTTCCTGAACAATATAAGTGTCCCCGCCTTCCTACCCACCGCTGGAGAACCTACCATCTCTCCCACCCAGTATTTCCGTAGACGTGGCATATCCGAGCTGGAGAGATGTGTCTCCTGTAATAATGCAATATCAACCTTCAACTTAGCCAAGTGGCGTAGCACTTTGGATCTCTTTTGGGGTGACCTGAGACCCTTTACGTTCCATATATCACTTTAAACTGCATTAAGGTTGTCATCTAAATTCCCCAAGTAATGAGCTAAACAGTGGAGCTTATAACAACATATCGTTACAGTACCCCATATCATCTCAGTCAAGGAGGTCTGGATAGAGGAGAGTAGAGGTTACCAGAGAAGGACAGGGCACCCAGTATCCATTGAGAGGCGAAGCTGATGCGGCGTGTGGAATCTAGGAAAGATAAACACATTAAACATAATAAACTCGGAAACAATAAGCAATGAACAACGAGGGTAAGAAAAGACAGCAAGCTGTCAAAAGCATATGCGCACATAGCAAGAAGTGGCTTCCGGGGCTTGGCTTGGACATAATGGCGACTACACGCGAATAGCGTGGACACCGCAAACCT
>NW_017306617.1:1271234-1288550 GCF_000935625.1 Nanorana parkeri | reverse complement strand
CATATCCACGCCGCCAGTAGAGAAGAATCTTTGAGAAAATCGAAATCGTTCCGCTGCTTTGAGTGCGTTGTTCCCGATCAAAAGGGGGCCTCATGTCCAGGAAGGCATAGGCGTCTGATGGAGATGTAAATACCTTCTTGTCCCCCTCCGCTGTTTGCACATGCAGAGTGGCAGGATAAGCCAGAGAGAACCTGATCTTCTGCTGGAATAGAGCTATACATATTTCCGCGAACATTTTGCGGCGCCTGCTGATTTCTGCCGAATAATCTGCAAAAATTAAGAGCCTGTGGCCTTCCACCTGAAGGGTAGCTGCACTTCTGAAGGCCTTGAGGATCAGCGACTTATCGGTATAGTTAAGGTACCTGACTATCACCGCTCGAGGGCGCTGTGACTCCTGTTTCTGAGTCCCCAGGCGGTGGGCTCTTTCCACTACACAGTCAGACGACAGGCTCAGAATAGTCGGAATGGCGTGGGAGCAGATCGCAGGCAGCGCCGCGGCTTGGTAAGATTCAGGTAGGCCTACAATTCTCAGATTGTTTCTCCTGGATCTGTTTTCAAGGTCGTCCAGTTTCTCCATTATCGCTGCTTGCTTCTTGTCACCCTCTCTTATGTGGGCATGGGCCTGTGTCAATTCGTCTTCCAATAATGCCACCCTAGTCTCCATTTCGCCTATGCGTTGTGCTTGTGCCATGATGTCATGGCGTAGCGATTGTATGCCCTTGAGCACCGCCGAGTCCACCGCCTCCTGTATCGTCGGCTTGAGTAATCTCGCCACCGCTTCAGCAATGGAAGCGGGGTCGCTTGATCGTACCTCCTCCGGTCCCGATTCCTCCATCGAGGTGGGTGGCTGCTGCATCGGCAGCTCAGATAGGGCGCGATCCGGGGATGCGGCCTTCTCGTCTGCCCGGGTCCCCGTGCGTGGGCGAGTTTGGCTCCTGGCCACAAACTTCTCCATGAATGGTATCACCAGGTGCGTCTTGCGTAGGAGCAGGTCTCCCTTGCAGGTTTTCACCTGGTATGTGGGTTTTTTAGGCAGATTTTATGTCCCGTGGAGCCGGAGCTCTCTACATGTGCAACTGCTTCGGTAGGCCCCGGAACCGGAAGTGAAATGTTTTGCTTTAAAAGACAGTTTACACTTACATGTTTCTCTTTACTTGCACTTTCAAGGGGTGTTCCATCAATGATGTAGAAAGACTCAAATTGACTGTGCAAAAAAATGGATTTCAGAGATGTGGCCTAACAGATGACTATAGAAACCCACCTTAACAAAGTGCTATTACATAGGGCTGAATGTATTGCTAGGAGACACTTAACTAGGGATAAGTGAATTGCGAAGCCAGATGGTGGTGCACCTATCAGACAGCTCATCTGACCTGTACAGTGATCCATGGCTGATAAAAACTGCTCCGTACTCATTGTAAGGCACACACCGTATGCCCCAGTAGTAAAAAAAAAATTAAAAAAAATTGGAGGTCTACAAGTGCAAACAACATTTTATATCTTAACCATGGGCTTTTCAAGACTGCAGTTTTTGTACCCTGTATCATTTTAAAATGTGGACATCACACTTTGGACAAACTAACCTACTCCTCCCTATTCAGGGTAAGTCAAGGATGATGAGGGCTTGTGTAAGAGGGAACAATATGACACAAGCAGTGTAATATCTACTGAAGAATAAAACAGATGAAAAGACAAGAAACAAGAGAGGTTGTTGATAATGTTTAACCCCTTCATGACCGAGGCCTTTGTTAAATTTTTTGTTTACATGTTATAATCCATATTTTAGGCCTACAAATTACTTAAAACCCTCAAACATTATATATTTTCTGAAAGCTAAGACCATATAGAATAAAATGGTGCCAGTTGCAAAATGTTATGTTGCACGATATTAGCGCAACTCCTTATCAAACCCCAACATTTTGTAAAACATTCATATTAATGCCACAAAACGCAATAAAATACCCATTTTGTTATTACTATATATAAAAGATGAGGTTACAATGTGTAAAAAGATACCCAACATGCCCAGGTTAAAAATTGTGTGCGTTCGTGAAACTGCAACAAATTTAAGTACCCTGAAAAGTCCATAGACAACACTTTAAAAGCCCCCGCAGTTAATCAGTTTAGAGATACGCATACATATTGGCCCTAGAAATACTGATTTCTCTCCGGCATGCATGGCGATACCCAGCATGTGTAGCACGATCGTCGTTTTCATACATAGCACCACCCGATGCGTGTTTACGTGAAGACACGCGTGCTCACAGGGGCGAGGACATTTTTTTTCTTTTTACAATTATTTTATTTAATATTAATTTTAAAAACGGTTATTTTTTTTAAACTTTACTTTAATTGCTATTACATAGGGGAGCCCCCCATGTGATAGCAGATTAGTGGTGACAGGTACTCTTTAGTGAAGCCACACGAAGCAAGCCGATGTACGGCTGAAATCAGCCGTACCAGCCTGAAGTGAATAGCCGAACAGTGTTCGGCTCACTTCACTTCTGATCGGTCATTCACTCGGCTGCCCTCGGCAGCTTTGTGAATAGACCCCTATATTTAACTTTAATATTGTTACTTATGTTAATAAATATACCTGTTCGGGTATGTAACCGGGGCCTTTATAATAGAGAGGTGTTTACTATCTGTTCAATTACTGGGTCTGGGGACTTACTTCCGTAGATATTGAGTGTGAAAGGTCTAGGTATTTCATGGCGACTTCAATATCTTATTGCTAGGTTTCAGAAGCCCAGCAATGACAGCTAGGGGACCGGAAGTGATGTAATCTGCATCGCTCCCAGTCCCATAGTGCGGGGACAAGATTGGTGAATGTAGGTTTGCCAATCTCCTCCCCAGCTTCCTCCCGACACCAGAGAAGCCGGTCCATGGCCCATAGGAAGGGCAGCGTAGCCCAGGAAACACAGTAGGGGTGTTGGGCCGGGGTGCCAGTTCATCGGCCTGTAGAAGCGATCTGGCGGAGGCTGAGCTGCCAAAATCACTTCTACTGTAAAGCCAACAGTGGGCTATAAGTGTAAACTGTCTTTTTAAACGTGCCCAATACCAGTGATGTACAGTGTAGGTCACTGCTCATGAAGGGGTTAAAATGATGTTGGTTGCAATGTAGATTTCTGTGCTCGTGGAAGGAGATTATGGTGTTGATTTACTAAAGGCAGTTAAGCTGTTCCCTTTGTAAGGGAATTTTCCCTTAGCTTAGTGAATGTGGTGAAAATTTGCAGCCATGTCACCTACCAGCATGTCTTTGCAGTGCAGGAGGAAACTTGAGTACCTGGAGGAAACCCATGCAAGCAGTAGGAAGAACATGCAAACTGCATGCAGATAGTGTCCTGCTTGGGATTCAAACTGAGGACCCCAGTGCTGCAAGGAAGAAGGGGTAACCACTGATTAGTGGCAGACAAAGATAGAAAAGGACCCTGTATCAGCTAGCATCATACATGTTTTATTGTCTCATTTAAAGCAAACTTATACTTTGAATAAAGCTGTTGTGCTATTTTAGGGTGTATATGGTTATATCCCCAATAGTGGAATACAAGTGAAATCAAATGGTGCCTCTTATTTTTCCACTGTCCCAAACAATTATGGGTGCTTTATATAATGGCATTGCTATATGTTGTGTAGTAAGCTGTAGCAACCATTAAAATACTATCCTTCATTAGCGTAACTTAACTTAACTAGGAAAAAAATAAATGGCTTGCAAACACACGATGAATCTAATTATTTTCTAGACTTTTCCTTGTATCCAGTGCTCTTCTTATGTTTATCATCACTGAGCTCATTTTAAATCTTCCTCACTTCAAAGTAGTCCTTGCACTATTAAAGCTAATGATTCTGCTTAGCCATCTCATTTTTATTTCATCTTCTCCTTTTTTTTTATTTTTCAGAAATGGAATACTGTGAGTCTCCGCACATTTTATGTTCTGGCTTCCAGACAAACCTTCACAGTACTGCTCAGCATAGCTATCCACTAGAGATGGGTTCTGATGCAGATACAGAAACAGAAGGAGCAACTTCACCAGATCGTGCCCTTAGAATGTGGATGAGGGAGATGAAATCAGAGCACAGCTCGTGCTTGTCAAGTAGAGCCAACTCTGCATTGTCCCTAACTGATACAGACCATGACAGGAAATCTGATGGGGAGAATGGTAATACAGCAACCTATAATATGTATTTGTGAATATATGTTATAGTGCATAGTATCATGTGTATTGTCGTAGTTAGAATAACCATAATAAAATCATGTAAGTGACAGTCTTTCAAAATATCCTCACAGTCACATACATAAACATATGGGTAATAAAAATATAAATATAAAACAATCATTAATAACAACAATATAAAATTTTAGCTCTTGAAAGTGTTTGTTCCATGCACTTAGATGGCATCTTTGATGAGGAGCTTGAGTCAAATAGAATATCATCAATTTTCAAGAAGCTAAAAATGGTAATGGATTATGCCTACAGATAGAACAACATCTTCTTATATTGTGCAACTGCAGTTCTTGGTTTTTGGTTTTTAATATCATGGGAATTAGCATTGAAGATACTGAGTTTGCCCTAAATATAAAGAGAGTAACTAAATATGTGGAGGGTAATATTATGGATACCAGGAGTAGATTAGGTCTTACAGTCTTCCTGGTATACATGGTAATACATCATAATATAAAAGTTGAGTTAAAGGGAAGAGTTTGAGCACCAGTTGCAGAAAGAGCACAGACGTAGACTTATATTACAATGAAGCTTTATTAAGATTAAAGATAGCCTAATTTAAGCTGCTGTGCTGTTTTTATGTGACAAGTTCTGAGTAGCTTTGTGGAAATAAATGGAAAATTAGGTTTTATAGGATACTTTACCTGTTTAAAAAGACAGCTGATATGCAGAAGTCTTGGGAAAGTTTATAAAAATATACCAAGTGGAAGTATGTGGAAAAAGGAATAGATAACTAGAGAAGTGAGATGTTGATCACAGGGGGAGGCATTGTTGAGATCATTAGTGGGTCAGATGGGCTCCAGAGAGCCACTATCTTGATAGTCCGGAGAAGCCCTGATACAGCAGTTAACCAAGAGAGTGTGATTGTCTACCAGTGTGAAAGGGTAAGGGCAGGAAGAAAGCTTTACTTGAGGTTGTAATGAGTGTATGGTGCTGAGGTGGGTGGTGTAAAGCCACTAATGTAAGTGTTGATAAAGCATTAAACGTGTTCCTATTTCTTGGTTTAGTGTCACAAGGGATACATGTGGGGTGTGGAAAAGTGAATAGATTACAGAAAATCAAAAAGTAGCATATGATGGATGAAAAAATGGCTGGCAAATTTAACTTTTTTTATCACATGCCCAGCCCCAGAATAAGTACAAACAAACTATATGGATAATTTCTATGCTGTTCCCTCCGTTAAGCAGCTCTAGGAGTTACAATGATAGCTCACCCTTTCTTGTTCCTGGTATACAGAAACTATGGGAAAATAGTATGAAGATAGTTTTCAGGGGCAGGTCTATGACAACTTGGGCTCCAAAGAAGTTGGCCTCCATTAAAATGAAGTGGGTATAAAGGAATTACTACAGGGGAAAGCTTCGCATCTGTTTCACCATCTTCTTCTCCTGGCTCTAAGAGTGCACAGTGACACCAAAAGTGATGTAATACACATCACCTCTAGGTCCAGTGATTGGAGGAGAAGAAGCATGTCAGGGGAGACCTGCCGTGCCAGGCCCGCACGGGGGACAGTGGAGCCCCGGAAGCTGGTGGCAGAGGGTGGCACACAGCACCACTCTTTACCAATGATCCTGCACCACTTCAATTGGGTGACATGTATTTACGTGAACCCTCCTGAAGTGGTTAAGGTAATCCTGTGGTTTTTACCTTAGTTGGTAAAGTGACCCTAAGTACCTGAAGTAAGCATCTCAAGTTGTCCCCAGGTATTTTCAGATGAACTTCCAGTGAACAACAAGATGTCCAAGGAGAGTTACTTTTATTATAACAGTTTGACACAGTTCCTTCTACCACCATAGATTCCTATTAGCCATTGAGGATACCTGTTGAATTTGGTGGCCAATGGGTAGGCACAGGAAGATGTGAGCCAAAGTGAACCATGTGAGGTCTGACCTTTATTTGCATATTGGAACAAACTTGGTTTTGTTCATTCTAGAGTGTGAAGACTAGCACCACACTGAACAGGTCACCTAGGTTCTCTCTGCTCCTATAAGCATGTTACCTGTGTTAGACTGACATTACTGTGCCAGCCAAGCATGCATATCTGACATTTCTGGATTTCCCACTGCTGCTCTGCAGGGCATGAAAGTAACCTGATGTGGAAAAACATGCTTTTATCAGCTGTATTTGAAATTATGTTTAATATACTTTGAACAAAGGTTGAACTCGATGGACCAATGTCTTTATTCAACCTCAAATACTATGCAACTTTGTAAAAAAAATGTTTTTTTTTTTATTTTGCTAGATTCCTATATTTTGTATAAAGTGTTTTATACAAAGCAGTGTGTGTTTACTAATCTTTTATGACATTTTTAGCCATACTATTTCTCACACTTCCAATATAAAATAAGTCATTATTTTGAATATAGGCTTGAAAATATACCTTTCATTCATCACTAAGTTTCCATTTACAGCAGTGTGCAAGCCATTATTAGTGACCTTGTAAAGATAATTATTACCTAGTAAACATAGGGTTTTGTTTACTAAAGAAATCATTTTATTCATTTTGCCCTGCTGATCTGTGTGCACTTCAAGCATCTAAACAGGTGCAGTGGAAATTCAAAAGTAAGGAATACTGTATAAAGGTTGCAATTGCTGCCTTTTCCTGAAATGCTTGTTTCCTGACTGTATATCCGCCATTCTGAATCACTGATCTGAAAAGCTGCAGCAAGTTGGAGTGAACTCAGATCTACATGCCTTTTCCTGGTCAGTGAAATTATTAGAGCCATAAA
Source organism: Nanorana parkeri (assembly GCF_000935625.1). Lineage (NCBI taxonomy): Eukaryota > Metazoa > Chordata > Amphibia > Anura > Dicroglossidae > Nanorana > Nanorana parkeri. The sequence continues at coordinate 1,281,601 of NW_017306617.1, read as the reverse complement.
AAAGATAGAGAGCTAGTATTTTCAAAAGGAGAGGCCATCTTTAAAAGGAGAGAATGGCAGCATCTGTATTTTTCTCAGTTCAGGTTTCTATTAAATCCCTCAGGACAAGATATGAAGTTGACACAAGGCTCCTGACCCGTAGGCAGTTTACCTATAATGTGCTAAGAATTCAAAACAGGTGTCTTATATTGTTATAGCTTGATTTTGTTCAGTACATGAATGTGACACATCCACATTAATACTCTCTCCTATATGTCCTACGTGGACTTGGTGGTCAACAGAAGGAACCAGTAAGCACTGCAGATAACCTCGGAAGTGTCAGTTTCTTTATGGGTTTCACATGAAGGTTTTTCAGGATCAGAGAGAGGTTTGGCAGCATGTGCAGCAGTAAAGGTGACTATGTAAAGACTTCTTTTACAAGTATGGATTCATGTCAGATCTTTAGTATATCAACATTGTTGCTTTAATCTTCTAATCCTAACTTTACACTCAGGGTTCGAGTTTGATAATATGCAATATTTTTCCAGGAGATCTGATTTGTGTTATGTTGCTGTGTGAATATTTGTGGGGTAGATACATCAATAGGATCTGTGTATAAAGCACACACTTCATGGACCATCAGATTTAAATTATAAATGAAAAACTATATGAACAAAATTAGACATAGTTAATGTGTTTCCATGGAAACCAGAGAAGGATGGGAAATGAATATTTTTATTTTACACATAGGATTAAAATCCATAATGTGGCTTCTGGAACAATATACCTGTCAATCATTTCTGTTACATGATATAGTTACATATTAGCATACTTTAGGCAGTTATGGAAATAAGGTAGTGAGAAAGTTGGAAAAGCGCTAGCATATTCTATTATGTTTTATATTGATTTATTAATTTTAACAGGCAATGATGTATGTTTTAGCAATATTTCCCTTCACAATGATAATAATTTATGTGCTAGAGATATTCCCCTCCAGGTGACAGCATTGTTTGAAAATTTCATCTGCAGTGACACAGATAGCATTAAAAAGCTGACAAAGGGTCTAACCCATCCCTACTCTATTTAAAACTAAAAAAGAAAGCTTTGGCTGGAGTTCCAATTTAAAGTAAATTTATTGGTGTTAAAAGCCAAGATCACCTAGAAAGGATGTTTCAGGTTTGTGTGCTTACTAGCAAATTAACTCTCATACTGAGGATCAGGAACTGTGGTTCTCGCCACCATAATCACTGACTCCTACTTGGCTCTAAGAGGCAGTAATTATAGTGTCACAGTCTATTGGCAGATTCTCTATAAAGAAAAGAAAAAATAAACAGTTTTAAAGTCCAGCTACAAAATACTATACTTTTTGTCCTTCTCAAATAGGGCTGAGACATAAACCCAACAGTGAAATGTCAGTTTTAGATGGTTTCGGCTTTTAAATGGAGTTTGTCCCAAATAAATATATTTACATGGGAGGCAGTGTAAAGGTTGTTTCATTCTCTAATCTCTGGCTGCAGGTCTATATTTACTATGATGGCAATAATAGGCCAGTGTCTAGGGAAGCAGGGCAAGGCGGCGGCACTATGACTCAATATTTACAAATTGTGATGAATGTTTCCTTACTTTACTCCCCTTGTCTGCAAATTCTTGGCATGAGTAGTTAGATTCAAGAAGAAAAGTATAAGAAACCGGGCTAGTGTAAAGGGAATATTGAGAGGAGTCAGAAGGCTCTTTATAGCTCAAGAACCATGACACCATCTCTTCTCTCTCATGTTTTAGTATAATAATTTTATTATAATGTAGTAGAATTATAGTAGTATTATGACAGCAAAGGGCTTTTTTTAATGTTGTGGCGGTGAAGTGACCACTTATGGTGCTATATCACTCTCGGGCTGGTATGCCGTTATGGAGATATACATACACATTTACACGTATACACCAACAGTTGCAAAAACCTTCAATATTGTGCAGCTTATCTAAATAATCTGCATGCTAGTTACATAAAGCTGCATATGACCATTTTTGTCACAAGCACATGTATTTAGGCATTGTTTGAATAAAATAAGTAACTAGGATGATGCACTTTAGTGAAGCAAACATTGCTTTCAGACAGCCCAGCCGGCCAACATCCTGATAGTATGATCAGAAATGACATGTTGTATTTAATTACAGCCTTTATATAGCTTTTTGGTCTCTCAGCATTCTTTAATATTATTCTGTGTGTAAAGCGCTATTACAGTCTTTGCTGAGCATTGAGGTCTGTTTCAGACAGAGTATCTTAGAATCTTATCATGTGTTTCTAAAACATCTGGACAAGACAGTTGGGATCAATTCATAAAAAGTAGAGTGGAATATAAGCCTTTTGTTCATTACCACAAAGATTCATTCCATTTCAGTTCCACTTAACCTAAAAAAAGGGGCTTAGGATACTATGGGGTCTATTCACGAAGCTGCCGAGGGCTTGATCGGGAGCTGTACGGACTATTGTGAATAGCCCGTACAGCCCCCTTTCAGTTCTACTCAACCAAAGGGGTCCTGGGTCCGAAGCTAGCCGAAGGATCGGCCGAAGCTACGGCCAGATCCTTCTGCAGCTTCGTGAATAGACCCCTATGTATACATCTTTAAGAACTATTTTGTTTTTGAAAAAAATACCTGGCATTTAGCGATGGGTAAGACAAATCAAAGATACCCTGCTAATTGCTAGTCCCAAGATGATAGGTGTGCATTCACATGGGTATGCGTAACAATGGTTCAGTGTTCCCACATTGAAGCAGAGGGGGAAAGCCACCAGAGTCTCCAGGAACAAAATTATAATAGAACAAAGCACATTCATACTCAGCTGGCAAAAGACTACTATTAAAAAGGAAATAGGAAAGCCAAAAGTATCAACAAGTGATCAATAACAAGAAGTTACATTAATGTGGCATGAGCAGCAATAGTGACTCTAAAAGAGCCATCAGCTATGACATTATAGGAAAAAACTCAAAATTAATAAAAAAGAAACATGCTATACAAAGGGTTATGTATATCAATAAAAAACACAAAGGGATAATAAAACCAATAGGTAATCAAAAAACCTGCATCATCCTTAAATGTGAAAACTTATTAGAAAATTCAAAATATTGACATAACATTTCTTGTTAAAGATACTCTGTCGCTTTGCTTATTCAGGGAAAGTGACAGAGTATAAGCGCTTCAACCCCCTTCCCCACTGCTCCTTCCTCCACCACAGCCACTGCAGATTACACTGTGTAACATCCATGTCAGCTAGTGTCAGAGCTTACACAGGATTGATGATGTCACCTCTTCCATCATGTCGCCCCATAACCAGAAAAAAACAGATGTTTTGTGAGGTAGAAGAGGTGGAAGACTGCTACAAAGATGAGTATAAGTGGTTGAGACGTGGGCTAGCAAGAGACTCTGTTACTTGAATATCCCCTTGTATACAATATCTTAATTATAGATCCAATATTTCTGTCTATAAAAATGTATAAAAAAATGACCATCACTATTGGGTGGATGAACTGGTTTGATATTTATAACATTCAGTTGTTAAGTGTGGTGACCAGATCTCTGGGAATTATGCTCAGTAGGGAAACTAAAATCACATCAGGATATTACTCTTATGTTTACTAATTCAAACATGTACTTTGCATGCAATTTTGTCATCATAGCAAAAAATAAAATAATGTTTTCAGATTAATAGTTCACTAATCAGCCAATAGGACATGATTTCCCGTGGCACATTTAATGTGATATCTGCATATGAAATTACACCATGCAGGGCACAAGGAAGCATGAGATGGGGAGTTCATTGGGACATGAACCAATTCTGACTGGGATTTTTGTCTCAGGAAGATGAATAAAATGAGACAAGCATGAGTTGGTTCCTAATGTTCTTAAAGTATTTATGGACAAAAAAATGGTGGACCTTTGAAAACCTCACACCTTACAACTCGTCAGTATTTATAAATAATGCATTTGTAAATTCATTTTTTCCTGTAAACTTTCAGGCATTTTTTTACTTTTTTATGCATATTGGCCATCATCCATGTCCTCATTCTTTATATATACACCCCCAGGCGATGACATTGTTTGTAATAACTATAGTAATGTGTCTATAGGGTTCTCCTTATCATTCTTCATCATATCAGACAACAGATATATCCATTAATTGGGCAAAGTTTTTTTTATTACAGGTATTTATATAGCAGCAACAATTTATGTAGCACTTTACATACTTCATATTCCCATCAGTACCTGCCCTCAAGGAGCTTGCAATCTAAGGTCCTTATTGCACACACATCCTAGGGCCAATTTAGACAAGAGCAAATTAACCTTTGGAGTGTTGGAGGAAACCCACACAAACATAAGGAGAATGTGCAAACTTCTTGCAGGTAGTGCCCGGATCAGGATTTTAAGTGGGGACCCCCATTGCTGCAAGACAGAAGTGCTAACCGCTAAACCACTGTGTTTAGACTATGTTTTTAAAAAAACATTTACACGGGGCATTTTTAGTTTTGGAAAAAAAACACAAACTGGATGGCACTAACTAATGAATATCTTGAAAAATTCCTAAAAATCAAAAATGTTGATATATAAAATATTATATATGCCTTTTTTATCTGACCTATACCTATATAATGAACTAAAATATGTGATAGATTGTGCTTCGTTATTTTTTTATTTGCATTGCCTAACAACATTTGAGACAAGTTTGGAGAGTTTATTACTGTGGCAGATCAATATAATTATACTCTTTAGCTGCTATAGAAATCTGAACTACACATTTCTATTCTTAAAGAGGACCAGTTAGCACACAGTACCTAGCCTCTTTCTGTGTTCCACATGCCTGAAAATTCAAGAATACATATGAGTTAGAGCTGGGGAAGCGTTGCCCTTTGCTGTAGAGGTAAATGCAAGGTGATTTCTACTCCTGGTTGTAATGGCCTTGGCATGCTTTAAATCTGTATGTTCCTATTTCACACAATAAACAAAAATAATTTTGTTGACATGCAGTACAAAAAGGCAAGAACTTGTTAATTTATCTGGTGCTATGAGCAAGTGGATGCTAGTGAAATTGACCAGTGTCAGCTTTTTGCGTTGTAAGTCTTAGCAGATTCTTGTGCTAGAGCTGAAGCATCATTTTCAAGTGTTATGAGGTGTGCTGTTTCATATCCTCCTATTGATGTTGCTGTCATTAATCTTCCTTTGGCTGTGCGGAAGCTTTGGGGCGAAAGGCTGTTATTGAATGTTGCTTTGGGCTTTTTTATGTATGCACTAATCGTGTCATTTGTTTTAGTGCTTGCTTTAATAGTTTCCTTGTAGGTTTTCTAAAAGTGTGTGGCATTTCTTTTTTTCCTTATCTAGGTGAGGGAAATATGAAAACTGGAAATATGGTCTTGTTCTGTAATTCTAGTTTTCGTGCAGAATAATTTAATAGTCTTCATGCATCATGTAAAATTACACAACTTAAAGGTTAGCTAAACATAAAAAATAGAACCCTATTATAACTTCTGTCTTATTAAGCATCCTTCATGCAGGTTTGCTGTTAACTAGCACTATTATGCCAAATCTACTGCATTGAGAGTCTGTGTAGTGTTCATATGGTTTATTTAAGTGAACCTGTGCCAACACCAACCAGTTTCCAGTCCTACAATTAGTTTATACTTACATTCCTGGTTCTCAGTAGTTGGTTGATCAAGCACCCAGTGGGAATAGTGTCCTCAACACATATAACATGCGTGAGTATACCTATGGTATTTGTGTAAGCGACTCAGTCCCTCTTGTCAAACTAATACAGCCTGCATTGTCAGTCCCATTTCATGGGGACCTTATTCTTGATGGGCAGCAACCTTTCAACCATATGTGAATCCAGCTTAATGTTTTTTACCCAAGCGAATATAAAGTCTTCACAGTGATATACTTAATATGAAATGCACACACATTTCTTTTTGTTTAAGTAGTGTGTTGCATCACAATAATAATGCAGCCTGCAGTATCTAGAGTTGGTGTTCCAGACCAAATTTCTGACAGGCTGTCCACTCTATCCCAGAAAGTGTTAAAGGGAAATTCCACCTTTTAGAAAAAAAAAGGCTGCTGCAGAACTTATTTACAAACGTAGTGAACTTTGCCCTAACTCAGTACAATGGTCCATATTCATCCAATGGATCCCAAGCCTTGCCAACCATAACTGTCAAGCTCAGTTATGAAGTTTCCATAAATAATTAGGTTCATTCAGCATCTAGCTTACATTTTGTATTTTTCTGGATTTTGGTATGAATTGCTCCAACAATAGGGTCTGAAATCAGGGCATATCACCTGCTTTAGGGCAACAGAAAAAAGGAATAGTATGTAATTTTTGGTTCTTATATTACATGTATTATATCCCAGTAGGGTATGACACCTTAAATTTGTTTATTATACATTGTGGTTTAGCAGACTAAATGGCATTCAGATTTTACATATTTAAAAGTATATATAAAACTTTTTTTTTATATGGATAGAGATTGTGAGGGGTTAGAACCATGAATTCAAGTCACCCAGAATTCACTGCCCTGTGGATCTGTTATTTAGCAAAGGGAGTGCATTGGGATAGCGTTATTGTGCAGTGGGTCATTGTGATGGTGGGAAAACCTGTTGGGTGGCCTGTTATTGCTGAATGCTGATACATTAACATTGCTGAATGCTGTGATTGACAAATAATTTACTTTTGGGGACATTTTTTAAATTTTTCTATAATTTTATGAAAGATGAGGGGGAAAGCATTGCCCCCCTTGCAAGAAAACTCTTCAATGTTGAAAGACATGTGACCTGGTATGGTACAGGAAGCCACCAATGCTAGATGCCTTGAAAAGGGTTTGTTTGGAAAATCAAAGGATATTTTTTTAAATATATGTCGTGTGCTATCCCTTTACTAAAATGAAAACAGCTTGGGGTTCTCCTTATTATTAAAGCCTTGGTGGTCATGAAAGGGAGGAGGGGGGGGGGCAGAAAAGAGAGGAAAATTAGCTTGTAGCCCCCCTTCCTGTACCATGCCAGGCCTCATGCCTTTTAACATTCAGTGGTACTTTGCAAGTAGGGCAGCAAAGCCTCCCTCCCTTGAAAGGCACCTTGTCCAAATGTTGACAAGGCACCACGACAACGCTTCCTCACCGCATTCCTGTTGCAAATAATGGAGTCCTTGCTGCCGCAGTATTATAAACACAGTGCAGGTATATTTGGTCAGCTTGTCAGCTTTTTGTTTAAAATATATCACAGGCGGAGTTTCAGCCAGTTATGAGTGCTTTATTTATTGCTTCTTTTAATAACTCTCTACAACTGAGATTACTGAACAAAATAGGTATATAGTAGGGCTGGTAATGATTAAAAATTTTTCCGTGGCTCCCAATGTCAGAAAAGAAAAAAAAAAACGATCCCAGGGAAAGGTTTAATCTGCTCGATCAATTGATAAAGCACACCAAAATCAGTATTAGTGCACAAAAAATATTTTCTGACTAAATCTCAAAGATAAATCTGTATTGAGTTAATAAATAACAAATATTTGCAAATGATAAATTGCGCCTTTTTGCGAAAAGGTAAAAAAATGAAGGAACGCAAATCTGTGTGTTGGTGTTTGTGTTGCGATAAAATGATACAGGCGTACATTTAATTGCAACACAAGGTATCACAATGCATGGCAATGCATTGCCATGCGCTGCCACAGTTAAATGAATGTTTTTTAAAAGAAACAAATCATGCACGTGTATGTTCTGTGTGTGGGATAGAGGGGGGTGTGCTTTTTTATTAGTTATTTCTTTACACTTTTTTTATTTTTTAATAATTATATTTTTTTACATTGTTTATTTATTTTTTTCTTTTTTTATTTATTTTTACTATTGGGGGGCTTCTGGAAAATATTAGAGGTCTAAACAGACCCCTGACATTTCACTTGGCACTGTACCCGCCCGGCGCTCTCTCATGCTGCTCGATCATAGTGATCAGCCGGCTCGCTCCTCCACACCCACCCGGCCGGACATTTCTTTTCGGATCCCGCTGCCTCAGCCCATACAAGCGGGGGAGAGCAGCGGGGATCCTTGGAGACACAGATCCCTGCCTGGAGTGGCCCGTCCAGGGAACAGTTCTGCTATAAGTTCATGGTCGCTAAAGTGACCGTGAGCTGAACTGTAAATGCCACCGCCGTAAGGCATACTGACCTGGCCATTTGGGAACACCGTATGCCTTACTGAATTATAAACATACGGGTCTATTCACTAAGCTGCAGAGGGCAGCCGAGTGAACAACCGACACCAAGTGAAGTGAGCCGAACACTGTTCTGCTATTCACTTCAGGCTTGTACGGCTGATTTCAGCCGTATATCCGCTGACATCAGCCATACATCGGCTTGCTTCTCATGGCTCCGGGTCGGCCGAACATGCTCAGCATGTTCGGCTGACCCGAAGTGCAGAAGGAGTTCAACATCTGGATCGGCTGAGCCGAAACCTCCGGCAGGCTACTCACTGCTGTTCGGCCTATTCTTATAGATGCAGTGAGTGAATAGCTGAATGCCGCTGAGCGGCATTCGGCTTGGCTGTTCTGCTCGGTCCCTCAGAGAGAAAAATAGTTACAAAAGTTAAAAAAAAGTTCTGCAGCAGAGGGCGGGTACAATGCTAGTTTACTATTGGCTATAGCAAATTGAAATAGCCAATAGGAATCTAGCAATGCATTCCAATGGGCAAAAACGTTTTTTTTTTCTATTCTGACTCAGAATAAAGAAAAAAAAGAAACAGCAGTGTTTCTCTCCTTGGCGGCCAGGAGCAGGAGACTCCCGGAGCGCCAGGGAGAGTTTGCTGTTTGGAGATCAGTGTCCCTGGTTAGCAGGTAAGCAGGGACGCTGATCTCTCTGCAAGTGGCCGGAGCCAGCCGTAAGATCACGTCAGAAGCAGGCTGTCGCTCGGCCAGCTTAGGCTTTCAGCCGAGCCGATGCATATGTGTTCAGCTCAACTGTGCCGCTCGGCCATGTTCGGGAGCTGTACGCGCTATAGTGAATACTGAACTGAAGGGGTCCTGGGGCCGAAGCTAGCTGAAGGATCGGACGAAGCTACGGCTAGATCCTTCGGCAGCTTCGTGAATAGACCCCCATAGTGTCCAAATCTGCCTAATTTTTTTTCAGTCATACTGAGTAACACTAAAGCTGAACTACCAGTGGTATACTGTACATATTACACTTCGGGAATCACTGTACTAGAATAATTAATGATTGTCAGAATATACATTTTAAAGAATTGAAGTAATGCACATGGAAAAATGGTTCTTGATTTTGCTCAAGGCGTCATGTATATTTCAGATATTCCCCTGCAGGGAAAGTACATTTTATATAGGTTTGCTTTGCATAATATGCATTCATTAGATTGTAAGGCTACAGGATAAATACAATATGGACTTGAAAAAATAGTATCTGCCTTTCAAAGTTGAGCTATTTAGGATCTGTTCATCTGCAAGTTTTCTTTTCACTCACAGGTCTCTCTCTCTTAAAATCAATATGAAATAATGTGTACAGGTGCATGTATGGTATTCGTACTGTTGTTGTTCTTTAGACTTCAGTGCGTTTCTCATTACTTTGCCCAGCAGCAATTCTGTTTTTTCCATTTCATTTTGGTATACAGTATATTCAGCTTTGATTAGTTCTTCTTAGAGCCTTACTCCTGTGGCTTATGCTTTTATTCAGATGCTGCACAATATACATGGCATTGGCTATTTTGGTGTTTTCTAGACTAGAAGATAATCCTCATGCAGATATCAATTTATATTTATGTTATTGTTTATATTATTTACTTCCCCTTGATATATTCAAACTTTGTATGGTCACACCTTTGAAACGCAGCCAATTTTCCATCATTATTTGTCCTATGGTGATTGATTATATTCAGGAAATTAACAATAAATGTATACTACTATATACTGTAATACTCAACCGGCTCAGATTTAGTTGTTATACTACAACCTAGTTAAATTTGTCTAGAATGCAAGATGTTTTGCATGTATGTTTTTTCACCTAAAGTTAACTCACTAAATCTGCTGCCATAGTCCAATTCAAGAGTTGAGACTCTGATTCAAGAGTTGAGAAATCCTCATAATTTTTGTTTTCTTTTTACTACTAAAAAGCAAACTCATTCTTAAAAAAAAGTAGATGACTCAGTAGCAAATAGGCCATAGGTGCGCAGGTTCATTTTTAATGCTGAAACAAGCCCATATACCAACCAGTATGTGCTGGGTTTAATGGGTTTAAATAAACAGAGGTGCTTTGAGCTCTTTTATACCTTTCATCTTTCCTTTAGCAGTGGAAGAGCAGAAATTGAAGGAATAGGTTTTCTATTTGAATGTCCCAAAATCCCACACTCTAGAGGGCT
>NW_017306617.1:1268262-1271004 GCF_000935625.1 Nanorana parkeri | reverse complement strand
ACAGACTCCCTTTCCCCATCAGTAATGGCAGCTTAAAAAAAAACTGCAAGGAGTTAAAGTTAATAAATATAATTACCTTACCAGGCTCCTGGGTTACGTTGTCTTCCTGGGAAATGCTAAGTACACTAAATCTTTGAAAGATTATTTATTTGCAATGTTTCATTAACATAATTTAAGGAAAACAGTTTTTTTAAAAAAAATCTGTATTTTTTTCTTTATATAGTAAAAAATAAAAACCCCAGTGGTGATTAAATACCACCAAAAGAAAGCTCTATCTGTCCCAAAAAAAGGGTAAAAAATTCATTTCAGTAGAGCGTTGTATGACGGAATAAATGTAAATCAAAGTACTGCAGCGCTGAATACTGAAAAATGGCCTGGCCAGGAAGGGGGTGTAAACACCTGGTCTTCAAGTGGTTAAGCTGCTATACTGTATATGATAGGAGAGGGCCCTTAATACATTATTTGGACCTTTCCTGTGTAAAATGAGAATTTATCAGATGAAGGATGATATCATAGTACATGCAGTATTAGAAGTTATCAGGATGAAAGATAATGTTGAGATCAAAAGATGGATGAGATTTAGTCAGACATATGGATGAAGTGCAATTGGCCTCAGTTTGAAGAATGATGTGCGCAGATTGAGATTGTACTATAACTCTAATTTGGTTACACAAGCAATAAGGTTCATTTGAACCCATTATGAGGTTCCATCAGTTACATGATGGAAAATAATGTTTTCAAATGGAAATCATACAACAGACAATTCATAAATGTGTCAAACATGTGGCTCTAAAAGTGATTTCTATACAAGCCTCATTTCATGCCAAGACATACATACATACATACAAGTTTAATGCCAAGACATACATACATACATACATACATACATACATACATACATACATGCATATATACATACATGCTTAGATCCAGTGTGGGACACTGTAGCTGTCGCATGCTGGTTTTAACACCCAGATTTGAGCAATCATGTATCAGTCAGGTGAACAGTCAGCTCTTAACCTCTTCTCCCTATGCTCTATGCTTCTCCAGCACTCACTGGAGGAACAGACAGGGAAGACTGCAGCCATGGCTGGCTCTGGGTCTCAGCTGCAAGTGCAAGCTGCAAATGTCAGTTAGGCACCTGAGGTTGATACCAGCAATATTGTTGGGATCCTTCTCAGCTGTGTCATGGCATAAGCCCCTTATCTGCTGATTTTGGATTACAGGAGTACATTACTAAATGTACTTATGTGACCCAAAGCAAACCCCCCAAAAAAGGTTTGGCTTTACTCCTCTTTGAAGATATTAGGGAGAAGATATCTTTGAAGATATTGCTGCAAATTTGGCATTTCTCAGTTGGGAACTGTTTACAACCAACTTAAAAGCAAAAAGAAAAATTGTAATATCATAATGAAAGTGTACAGTTCTAATTAAAAATGCACATCAAAACATTCTGTGCACTTACATAAATACTGCATAGGTGTGAATGTATTCTTTTACATGAAATATAAACCTATTAATGCTCAAGATAAAATAAACTTTAAAGTCCGAACAAAGTTTTAGTAAAACTGTACATATCTTTGCAACTACTTAGTGTATCCAGGTAAATATATCTAGAAATATTTGGTCTTCATTTGGTATTAAATGTTAATTGATATCTCCTGACTTTGTTTTATTGTTATAGGACAATGGGCCCAAAGTAAAAAAAAATATATAGGGGGCTATTCACTATCGAGCCAAAGGATTAAGCTGATCGTTTTGCTAATCCTGCAGCTCGCTTTTGCTGCGGAAAGCCTTTGGTTCAGCCTAACCGAAGGTCTGCTGTACAGGCTATTCGCAATAAGGCAGCTGAACACACCGTTGAAGCAGGGAGAACCGTCTGCCGTAGCAGATCGTTCTCCCTGCAAAACCTAAACACATTTTTTTTAAAACAGAGTGCCCACTGACCCGAACTCCCGCACCTGTTCAAATGAACAATTTGACATGTGATGGCTGAATGACAACAAATGGGTGGAGCTAGCAGTGACATCTCCAAATGGGTTCCACCTATTTGTTGTCATTCAGCTGGGATCTGTCAAATTGCTATTGAAAGGTCCCGTGCTGAATGAGAACAAAAAGGGCAGAGCTAGCGGTGGCATTACCGCTAGCTTCACCCATTTGCTATTATTTGGCTGGGACCTTCCAGGCTCCTTCCTCTTCAAAAGACCAGTCCCAGAAAGCCACTTCTATACTGCATGTCATCCTCTTTGCAATGCAGATGTACTGGACCTGCGCCCATCCCAGCAGTGTTAGAGAGCATTGAAGGGTGTTGGCTGCAGTGGGAGCAAGGAATGAGGTAAGTATTTGGCTAATTCCTATCCCCCTAGACCAGGGGTAGCCAAACTCTGGCCCTCCAGCTGTGGTGGAACTACAAATCCAATGAGGCATTGCAAGATTTTCACAGCCACAGGCATGACTCCCCGACAGAGATGCATCATGGTATTTGTAGTTTCACCACAGCTGGAGGGCCGGAGTTTGGCTACCCCTGCCCTAGACAAAATGCACATTTAACCTTTGCCGTGAGGAGTGGGCACCACTGCAAGGGTAGCCTTTTCTCCAGTCTGAAGTTTAGCTTTAAACAGTGGAAGTCTATACACATTACCAATTTTCCAGCAAAACATTTCAGTAAAACCACAAAACATTGAAATTACTCATAAAACATATCTAGGGGGTTAATTTACGGGGGGGGGGGGGGGGAAAAAA
>NW_017306617.1:1226525-1267799 GCF_000935625.1 Nanorana parkeri | reverse complement strand
GGGGGGAAGAAACAAAACCACCAAAATGGATGATTCCTTGTGGCACTTAAAAAAATGATTATTTCTTATGGTCAGATGCTATGCATTTGCTTGCATTTTTTATTACGGTGTTCTAAATGAGCCCCCTGTATGTATGCATATATAGGTTTGAATAGATACATTGCACTTATATTTGCAATCCATGTATAGTATCAAGAAACATTTTTCATGCATGTCCTGAACAAGATTTAATGAGCAGCAATGCATGGTATTGATCGAAAGCACCACTGATTTTCTGATATGTACCAATTTTTGTATTCGTCCATCATTGCATTCCTGTCCATTCGTCCATTGCAGGGCAGCGAACAGAGAAATGTTGTGATGATAAACCCTCATCGGTGATAAAAATATGTTCCCAGATCTATGACCCACAATAACCAGAAGCTTCATACAAACTGTCTCAGTGTTAGGATTGCTTCTCACCTTTGTTCCAGCAAAAGTAGTTGGAGATGTTTTTAATAGGCTGCCATGAATCTCTAAGCATTGGGATTTGACAAGAGCAAGTGTGGATTTCTTGCTTGAAATGATTCAGTATCCATTCTTTTTTCTGTCAAGGTCAGGGGATATCACTTTTTATTTTATGCATTTTTAAAAGAATGTAATTGCGTTTGTTCACTCTGAAATCCTTGGGTTGAAGATGAATGTATGCGTAAGAAATCCTAAGGCCCTTGGATGGATAGGAGGTTTTTTTAAGCTGACGAAAGATGGAGAGTCAATCAAAGCTATGTGCAAAGCCTTTGAAAAAGAAAATTGAGTTAAAGATAACAAAAAAATCTCAGTTCAGTAAGATTATTTGATTAATTTTTAATACTTCATAGGAGCAATGTATGCAGCAGATGATGGTATTTGATAAATCCACATCTTTGAATTTCTTCCTTGACTTTAATCTCAGAGGTTAATTTATGATTTGTCTGTTCATCTAACAGAACCTGAGGGATTACACAGACCATCAGGTCACCTTCGCTGATGTATCTATATGATTTTCTGAAAGCTGGAATGAAGTCAATGTAAAACAAAAATAAAATTACTTACACTACAATTGAGTTATCACTGTGCCACAAACTTAGTTCTGCAAAATAGATGTAGATTAAGGCTTGCTTTCAAGCACAACAAATCATTTCTCCTTGGGTTTACTTCTCAAATTAAAATGTATGTTCACGTCTCCTTCACTTAGACTTCTAAAGTGTAGATGGAGCCTAAGTCTGTAAATACTTTAAAAAATAATTCTTCTGGAATGCTGAACTAAAGTCATAGACATTTTTCAAAGTAAAATGTGTGTAATAGTAATAATAATAATAATAATATCTCTAGAACTTAATAAAACATGTGTACCTTATGTGCACCCTGTATCTGGAAATTATAAAATATATAAAATATGTCACTTGACTTATTATGGAAGCGTTCTGTAGTGAAAATCTGTAGATTACATATAATGATCATTTTTAAAAATTAGACCACCTTTACATGTGTTTTTTATGAATAAATAAAGTTCAATAGAGGTTGGTTTGACTGTTTATGGTATATGTATACAGTATATGATACTGTTGTTTTAAAATATTGTACTATAATTTCTATTATAAACAAATCTGTATAGCAGACATATTACCTTTAATTGCAAAAAAACAATCTAAAGCATCATTTATCAGAGAGAGGATTGAAATCAGAACATCAGAATCTGTGGATTATTGAATGCCATCCACAGATTCTGATTTTTATACAAACCTAAGAAGCTAGAAATGAACAGAAAACTGGGCCGTCTAGTCACACAATGAACCACAGATGGCTAGTCAGATGGGATATATTTAAAATTATGAAAGAGTACTGACAGAAAATATCTGGGGACTTGGTCATCAAAGTAAAAAAATTTTATAATAACATTAGAGATTCAGACGATTGGAGACTCTCATCGTTTGAAATCCTCCTCTCACCCATTATATAGCTGAATAGGAGCAGAGTGGCTAGCTCTGTTCTTTTAATGCAGGAACAATTTCAAAGGAGGCATTTTCAAGTGTCTGCCACTGTCTGCTACTGTCTGTTGGGAAAACTTGCTGTGGCCTACTGATCAAAAGGGACTTTTATTGCCTTTGCTTTTAATATTTTTACAGGTTTGTGGTGTAAAGGAATACCCTTCATTGTTGCTCTGTTCTTGGTGCCACAGAGAAACTTACCTGAGTATTGGTTTTTTTTTTTCAACTAACACCAAGATAGTTAATAGTAATAGTTTGGACAACGCATGTCCAAAGGGAGAGATTGCTGTCTTGAAATTTTGCTTTTCAATTGCAACTTGCACCGTTTGCTCAATACATAGGAAGTCATCCCTACAACG
Source organism: Nanorana parkeri (assembly GCF_000935625.1). Taxonomy (NCBI): domain Eukaryota; kingdom Metazoa; phylum Chordata; class Amphibia; order Anura; family Dicroglossidae; genus Nanorana; species Nanorana parkeri. The sequence continues at coordinate 1,265,434 of NW_017306617.1, read as the reverse complement.
TAGGGAGGGTGACTGATTTCTTCCTCATGGCCCCTGTGCGTGTTGCAAAGTAGCCACCACTCCAAGCTCACTACTGTGATAGACTATAACTTCAATACAAATTAGCTAACTAAACATGAGGCTGTAGTCCATCATGAGAGTGAGCTTGGAGCAGTGGCTACTTTACACCAGCTGTTTATCTGTGAACAACTCTGTAGCATCTACTAAAGTAGATTGTGATTCAGAGTTACTAGTTACACAGTCCATGAACATCAGTATTATTGTGCAGGATCTTGGTATTAGTAGATTCCTGGTCACCCATTGAACGTTCAGTTCTGCTGCTGTCAGTAGTAGTTTGAGATGCTGTCTCACTAATGCTTCTTTAGGATGATTCTCTGATGTAGATTTATCATTTATGGAATGTTTTGTGGTACCTGCATCCTGTAGCATGGGTTTTGAGAGATGAAATGGATGACTTGAATTCTCTTAACGATAGTTTTACAATTGCACACACTGCATAAAGTGCAATCTCTGACTGGAAGGCTCCGAGCTTGGCTAAAGCTTGGTTGCTAGGTGTATAGGTGTACTGATAACTTTAAAAAACATAGCATATGTTCCAATCCCTCTCCACTCTATCCAGAACTAAAAATAAGTTTTGGCTACAGTTGTACTTTAAGGGCATTATTGTTATTTAGCTCTTAAAGTGCAAATGTAAGACTCCTCTGTATTTATACTTGAGAGAAGAGAACAATATTTTTCAGGTTTTTTATAGCTTTCATAAGCTCTCTTTAGCTTTCAAAGTGAACTGCTTACTTGATCTGCACCATTTAATGTTTAATCAGCAACAGTTATACATTGCATAGTCCTGTTCTACAGATGAGATATGTTATCAGTCACTTCAACGTCTTGTTTGTTTCATAATTGTCTTTAAGCTTCAAGGAAGGTTTAACTGTGTGTTTGCGTCTAGCAGAAATATCTACCAGTGGCAAATCAGCTTCATCTTGAGGTGGTGATGGTCACTCTGATTCTGTAGATGGTCTGATTGTAGAGGGTTTATCTCTAGTAAATGCAAAGATCCTTGATGAGACATGTTGCTACAAATGTGAGCAGTGTAGCTGTATATGTGTGTGCAGCTTATGCAGGTGTCTGATCAGTACAGAAATTATACACAGTCTATTACTGCACAGCAATGGCAGCAGCAGGAATTGTTCTAGAAACAACAGTTCTTGCAGTTCCGAAAGTAAGGTTCAATACACAAAAAAACACCTATACATGCACAGCTTTCCAAACTGTAGACAGCTTTGCTCCTAATGTCCTAATGAGATCAGACACATCAAGAGTAATACTACAGACCACAATATGATGCTGAGTTACTTTAGAAACAGTGTGCTTTCTATCCCAGAGTCTGTATTGCAACAATTTTCTCACTTTGAGTGCTGTGGCAGAGACAGTGTGCTTCTAGAAGCTCAGGTAAAACATCCCAGCAGAAACAGCAAAGTGTGTAGAAGGCGTTCTAATTTTTTTTCTAACTGCTCTTTTTAAATGCCAATATGCAATGACAAACATCCTGGATCCAGTCTGTGAAGGCAGTTTGGCCACTTACTGACTTGGTAGAATCCACAGGTTTCTAAACTCTGCAAAATGACACAGAAGTTGAAGTAGTAGCCAGACTAATGGCCCCAGAATTGGTGTAATTGGCAGCAATAATAATCCCCAGCACTGATGTCAGTTGCAGTGCTTTTAACCCCCACTGCACTGGTGCTCAGTTGCATGTTATAACACCCCCCCACCCCTCATTGACAGTCTGTGCAGTGGCAGTGAATTAACCCCCTGGCATTGGTAGTCAGTGCAGTGGTAGTGAATTAACCCCTAGCATTGGTCAGTGCAGGGGCAGTGAATTAACTCCCCCAACATTGGGCTGTGCAGTGGCAATGAATTAACCCAGAGCATTGGTTGTCAGTACAGTGGCAGTGGAATTTAATACCACTCCTTTCCTGTATTTGTAGTCGGCGCAGTGGCAGTGAAATTCAACTCATGCTTTGGTGGTCAATCCAGTGGCAGTGAACTTACCAACCAGTATTGGTCAGTGCCGTAGCAGCGAATTAACCTCCCAGCATTGGTCAGTGCAGTGGCAGTGAAAAAAACCCCCAGCATTCGTGTTCAGAGCAGTGGCAACATGACAGTGAATTTACCTGATCACACACTATTCTCTCTCTCTTGCTTGTTCCAGGTAACTGAGTCACCAAGTACATAGGAAAGCAAAGGGCAACAGAACTGGATTTAACACTTTTAATTATGTCAGAATGTCAGAAATGTCATATTTTTATACTGAACCTTTTTGTCAGCCTAATATTTCTAGATGCATTTAGAGGAAATCACGTTTGTTCCTGTTTAAACAATTGCTATCATTTTTTAACTGTTATTTTTTGGCACCCTACATGTCTGGTAGCTGATCTACCTCCTGCCTTTATGGCAAAAATCTGTACATTTGGCCTAGCCGAGTGTGCATGTTTTTAGAGTTGGTGACAGTTAGAGAAGACTGGCTATAACCTACTCTATTGCTAGACTTCCTCTTTCTCAAAGTAATATTGTAACCATTTGTTGGAGTCTAGGGTGATTGAGAACACAACTTCTAAGATTCAGATTCTACCTTGGATGTACTGTAGAAGGCTGTGCTCAAATTATGGAACACTTTTTATTTTTGAAACATATAGTGCAAAATTTGAAAATAAAGCACTATAGGGTCAACTGATAATGAGACCGTAATGAGATTCTGCAGGAAGATAAATCCAACAGGCATCTGCCATAGCGTATAGACAGGCTAAAGCTTCTACTGAACTATTCAAGGAATTTCAAGATCATTTTCTATTTCTGTTATGATTACAATTGTAACCATTGTTGGGCAGATGTCAGTAGTTTTTTTGGGGTGGGTATAGGGCGGTTTATTTCAAGACCATTTTAAGAATACAAATTAAATATTACAATAAAAATAAAACATCACACGCATTCTGAACTAATTACCTAACAATAGATGAACAATAATTTTGCACGTGTTCTTAATCATATTACAATCATTAGTATTTCACTGCTAAAACAATTGCAACTTTTCCTATTAATGTCACAGTCATTAGTGTTTACCTGTTAAAACAATGTAAATGTCATGATTTCACTGCTACCAGAAAATGCTTCCAACAAAAAAAATCTTAGCTTTGCTCAAATACGCCAATTTTTTCTGTTCATTTCATGACACTAATCACTTTGGATGACTGGTGTTTCTCAGTGTGATTGATCTTTGGTATTTTTCTGCCTCACATGGGATGATGCAATCAGCCTGCTATTGTTATAGCTGAACCTGAAAGTTGGGCTTGTGGTGAGCCTGACCTTTTGCTGCTAGCACAGAATTATAACAGCATAATTATATGATCTCAGAGCCAGCGATCCTTGCCCTGTAGCCTTCAATGTTTTACATTTAACTCCTAGTAGTTGAAGTATTAAAAGTACAGCATTTTCTAACATAGTATTTTATGGCATGACTAGCAAAAGTGTTCCCATTTGTTCACCAGGAAGATCAAGGGGTGTACCAAAATATCTGATCCACGTAACATGATATATCATTATTTGGAACAGGGAGTAGCCTGTCTAAATTCATAGATTTGACCTGACAAACCTGCTGGTACTTGTAACCCCATCATAACTCGAGGAACTGAAAAACTGTGTTGGGACATTTAGTACCTTGTCCTCAGCTTACCTGGATTGCTAACAGGCTTCATTCTCAGCCCAGGAACAATTGGTGCAAAATAAGAGTGAATACTATTACTATTCATGACATTCTTCACTTGTCTCTAGCTTTATGCCATTCACTTTAAGGCAGTGGCCATTTTGTCAGGGTTTTGTCTGGTTTTGTTACAGTGGTACAAGCTCTATGGCTTGAGACAGATTTCAGAGGGAAATTGGTAACTAGGACACTGTTCTAGATGCTTTGTAAAAAGCATACTCAAATTACCCAAGCAAATCTATGACTTCACAATGTCCAAACCAGCTACAAGTACAGATTCCTCCATAATTTGTCTACTTTGAGTACTAAGGGAGTCAACATGAGACAACATGTGAACCATGTCATGTGACAAAAGTCAGGAGGCCTGAGTACAGTGGAAGAAGAGAAAGTAATTATGTATTAGATGAGTGTGTTCTCACGTGAATAACCTATTCCTAAACTGTCACAGTCCTCCATACCTCCAAGTAAGTATGGGCCATGCTTGTGGCATTTCAGGTATTAGCCCTACTTTCTAAACCCTGAAATGTTGCACTATGTGGAATAAAAAATTCTTTTTTTTTTCACATCAGCGTCTCTTGGTTCTACGGATGCCTATGCATTATGGTACTTGTTATAAAGCACAGTTAAACAAACCGGTCTAATATGAATGGGAAGAAATTATTTATTTCCCTCCAATGTTTAATCAGACCTCTGTGCAGCGGAGGAGTTTAGAAAAGCATTACATTTAAATTCGCACATTATACGGGGGGCAGCACAGTGCCGTACTGGTTATCACTTCTGCCTTGCAGCACTGGGGGTCCCTGGTTCGAATGCCAGCCAGGTCACTATCTGAAAAGCAGTTTTCATGTTCTCCCTGTGCTTGCGTGGTTTTTCTCTGGGTACTCCAAAGACATGCTGGAAGGTTAATTGGCAGTGTATACAGTATATGTATGTATGTGAGATAGTGACCTTAAATTGTAAGCTCATTGAGGGCAGGGACTAATGTGAATGTGCACTATGTAAAGTGCTGCATAAATTGCCAGCACTGTATAAATACCAGTTATAAATAAATTGACTGCAGAAACAGAATTGACCACATTTAAGAGAGTGTATGGTAGAGAATATGTGACTATGGTTTGCATTGAGAATTTGCAAAATTCTTTAAATGGGTGGCAAAATAAGGTCCACGATTATGTTGTCTGGTGTTATATGCTATTAAAATTGTACACATTGTCAAGGTTTTAGTTGTTGCTACAAAATGTGCAGGTCCAGCATACTTACATATATAGTATAACTGCTACAAACTAAATTCATTAAGGCAATAACATATAGGGGGTGATTTACTAAAGTGTGTATGATTATTGTTACGGTGGCCCTTGAACTAAATTAGCAAGGTTCAATTGTTTAGTGTGGACCCCTTCTCCTTGTTAAAACACTTCAATAAACTGCACAATTCAAAAAAACCTGTAGGTTTCCACCCATGGTGCGGATCATGGAGAATGTTGAGTAGCCTAAATATCCTGAGAAGATGATTCTGCTCTGTGCTGCAGCCTCTTTTCTCAACACTTTGACTACTCAGCATTTCAGGGGATCTCATCAACAGGACAATGATGTCACCCCTGCACTGCAGAATCTGGGGAAAAGGTAAGTGTATTAACTAAATCCCACTACCACTATGGGGTTTTTTTTTTGCAGTTCAATGTGGTGTTTTAGCAAGGGAAGGGTATCCACACTAAATAAGAAGTCTGCTGTAAACCAGTGAACCAAGATTCATTTCAAAAGCACAGTTAGGTCGGAAAATAATACATTTAAATAATTCACCATGTGGGTTAAGAAAACAAAGTAGCAATACTCCTTGTAGTACATTACCCCTGATGTGCTTATTTGTCTGTGTGCTTTTTGTGTTTTTGTCAGCCATCTGACATTTTAGTTATTCATGTACAGGCATATGTTTGTGTTTGTTTTATTTTGCTTCTTTTTTATTTCAACCCAACTGGACAGCAGAGGAATAAATGGCATCTATTAATTATCTTACAGACTGGACTAGACTATTAGACTGTGGGACCTGTACACCAAAAAGTAAGCTCCGCTTTCCAATAAATATTGTTATCTTCGTTGCTAACATGCTTTGAATAACAGTTTAGTACATACATAATTTCCTCACCACTTAACTGGCATAGTGTATGTCTTGATCATCTCATTTATAACCTGCCATTCCATTGCTTGACCTAATATTGTGTACAGTGTGGAATATGATTTACAGAAGGCTTAAGTTTTACTCACCTCATTGTTCACAAAAAGACAGTCAACAGGATTAAGACAAAATATTAAAGAAAAACAAATCTGTTAATCTGAATTGGTGGCTAAACAGAAGATATGTTGAGCTGATGTAAAACTTAATTACTTAAGCAAATCATTCCATATGTATTTAAAGGGAAAGTTATAAAATGTGTTGCTTAGATTATACACTGATCAGTCATAACATTATGACCACTCACCTAATATTAAAGGAGAACTATGAGATGACTGATTTCCACTCACCTCATAGTTCTAGCCGACCTGTGACAATGAGACTGTCACAGGTTGGTTCAGTAGATCGGGAGGTGAGCGAACACATAACGGGTTCGCTCACCTCTCGATCCTGTCACGGCTCTCTGCCGTGACAGGGGGAGGGGCTGGATTCCCCTCTCCCCGCTCCGATCTGCCAGCGCTGACTGGCAGAACGGACGGGGGAGGGGGCGGGTACAGCTGGCTCTGCCTCTAGATAGGCAGAGCCAGCTGTCACTCACGCAGCTGGGCGGATCCCGACGTCCAGGTCGGGATCTGCTCCAGCTGCGGCGTCTCAGTATACCGCGAGCTGTAGCTCACGGTATACTGAGCTTAGGGTAACGGGAGGACGCTAGTTTGTGTCCTCCCGTTACCCTATGGAGAACTATGGGGAAAAACACTGACCCCATAGTTCTCCTTTAAGTAGGTAGCCCTTTTGCCTGCCAAAAGAGCCCTGAGGCTCTTTTGGCTCCAACAAACCACTCCTACTTCTATAAGAAATATGAATAAAACAAGATCTACATATGACATTTAAAAACATTTTGGATGCATGTATTAAAAGGGGATAAACAGTCACAAAACATTATAAGGGATATTTTATCCTTAACAGTAACTGTCCCTTTTTTTGTGTTCATATGTATTAGTCAACGGGCAGTAGGCAATGCTATGTTTCCCAGTGGTTTCCTGCAGAATGCTGGAAATTTAGAACAACAAAACCTTTAAAGTACATCTAAGGTTCCTCTATGACAGTCTAAACAATGATCAAATCCAGTTTAGTTTCAAAATGTGGTGGGCAGGGCTAGGTGTGTGTAGGTGCTGACTGACAAGCTATAGGCTCATGAATCCTCAGTAACGATGCTGATAGTCATGCTCCCTGCAACATTTTCTCATCCCACAGTAGTGCAAGCAGGTACATTTGGCAACCTGTATTTGGCAACTTGGCTTTGAATTTAGGAGCAGTGCAACATATTTGCTACACATTCACAAAAAACTGCATTGGGGGACTTCACTGGCAGGACTTTGCAGAGGACTACACAAAAGCTGCAAGTGCAGATGCTCTTATAATTAGGTGCTGCTGCACATGTAATTTTCTCTTTCATTCATTGAAGGGCACTCTGAACCGACAGGTATACTGCCTCTCGCAGGAGTAGGATGCTAGGCACAAAAAAGAAGCTCAGCCCAGGGGGCGGCTTCTGATATTGGCCACACCCCTCATTTGCCTGCGTTAGCTCAGTTTTTAGCTGCCTAGAGTCAAGGAGCATAGCCCTATCTCCCTGCTGGGGATTTTAGTTCCTAGGTTATTTTTTCTTTATTTTCTTTATTTTTTATTTTCTTTATTTACAAAGTAGAATTTATTTCTCTCTGTCAGCTTGGGTTCTTTCCCTCCAGTGTGTCTGCGCAATCTCTGGTTGGCAGTGGAAAGTCTGATTTAACAGGGGGTATTATTCTGGTCCCACCATTGGAAAGTCAAAGGCTTCTATTCAAATTTTTTTATGGTACCCAAGAAGGATGGTATTCAACTCAAAGCCCTCAAAATATTTGCAAGGATCTGAAAGTTCAAAATGGAGTCCATCCTTTTGGTGGTTTCTTCTCTTCATCTGGGGGATTTTCATGTGTCTATCAACATAAAGGATGTATATCTCCAAATTCCAATTTGTCAGTGTCAGCAGCAGTTCCTGCATTTTGCAGTAGGGGAGGATCATAAACTTCAATGGGCGGAAAGTTATGTGCTAGCTCTGTCTACATTCCAGGATGTCATCAGATTTGTCTGAAAAGGGGGACCCCAGATGTCAACCTTAAACCTTGATTAAATTGTAAAGATTTGTGGCTGGGACAAGAGATCTATGGCTGGATGTGATGGATGTCTTGGTGGGGCCATGGTACAGGTACAATTCTATCTATTCCTCCTCTATAACTTCTTCCATGGCTCCTACATTGGGTGGAAGTTGAAAGGATACTGGTAAATCTTGTGGCTCCTGATTAGCCCCATCAACCTTGTTACTCGGACATTGTGTTGCTAGTCGCAGACTTTCTTTTTCAACCAGACCCTTTGTCTCAAAGTCCCATCTTACATTCTCCTTTACGGTCACTGGTTTTAACAGTTTGGCTATTGAAAGACAGGTACTGAGAGAGAGGGGGTTATCTGAATTCCGTGATTCCTAACATGATTAAAGTATAATTAAACTCTCTTTTTTGCATATTTATACTGTTAGCAAGCATTAGATATATAAAAAAACAAAAAAGTTACCAAAAAGGTTATTACTTACCTCTGTCTTTGCCTCTCCCTCCCGCCTGAAGATCTGAAGATTCTCGAGCAGCATGATGGGGTGGGCACATGCACAGTACAGATCTTCAGTGGGGAGAAGAGGAGAGACTCACTGTAAGTCAATAGTAAGTCAATGCAGGCAGCTGTGAGTGAGCACACCGGACAGACACCGTGCGACCGGAAGAGACAGGAGTCTGCGGTAAATCAGAGACTGACACCACCACTGGAAGGATTGCTGAATACAAAGTGGAAGGAAGAAGATGATCGGATCAAGAGGCATCATTTAAGGTAAGTCCTTAAAGCAACATGGGCGGGAGAAAACTATCTGTGGCTTTAATGTCACTTTAAGGCACGTAATTCTACTTCCTGGAAGATGTGCCATCGTTCCTGGAAGGCCTACATGTTTCTCCATATGCTTTTTAATGTAGCTAGGATTTTGGCTGTCCTCCATAGGGGTACAGTCAAAATCCTAGCTACAAAACTAGCTTTGCGTACTGTTAAAGGTCAGGTTTTGGCCTTGGCAGTATTCTTTCAGCATCCTCTTGCATCATTTCCCTTGGTTTGCAATTTCATCCAAGGGGGTGTTGCATATTTCTCACCCATTAAAGTAATTTTTGTCTCCATGGGTCCTTGACCTGGTGCTCTCAGTCTTGCAGAAGCCTTCCTTTGAAAGTATTCAGGATTTACGCTTGTTAACTTTGTCACAGAAAATGGTCTTTTTGATAGCTATTACGTCTGCCCAAAGGGTTTCAGAAATGGCTGCCTTGTCTTGTAAACCCTCTTTTCTGGTTTTACATTAAGACAAAGGTGGTTCTTCTATCTCAACCTTCTTTTTTGCCAAAGGTGTTTTCTGCCTATCATCTCAATTAAGATATCGTCCTTCCTTCCCTTTGTCCGTGTCTGATGAATCCTAAACAGATAGCGTTTCATTGTTTGTTTGTGGTCAGGCCAGCGTGTGGTTATTGTCTGCTACTGAATCCTTTCATAAAACAAATTCTTTTTTGTGGTTTCTGTGGGTTCATGAAATGGAGAAACAGCATCTATGGCTACCATTTCTCATTGGATTGGACAAGTCGTTGTACAGGCTTATGCCGTTAAAGGCCAATCTCCACATTTTCTGGTTCTGGCTAATTGTACTAGAGCAGTTAGTACGTCCTGGACGATATTATTGTATCTGCGGTTGCATGTTTTGGCCACAAACTTTTATAAGCAACTATTTAGTTTATATGAGGGTGTGTTTTTATGCATTGTTTCTGAGTTATTTGGTTCCTTAATGTACACTGCTTTGGGACATCCCATTAGTGAAGAGATCAAGATCTCCATTGTGTCCTTCAATGGACAAAAGAGAAAATAGGATTGTATTGTACTCCTAAAATAAAATTATTTTCTCTGCATTCATTGAATACACAGCACCTTCCCCCCTCTGGTTGTCTGTGCCCCTGTTTTACTGCTTTGTGACTAACTGAGCTGCCTCAGGCAGATGAGGGGTAGGACCACCACCAGCACCTGCCCTCTGGGTTGAGCTTCTTTTTGTGCCTTGCATCCTACCCTTACGAGTGGTGGTTTAATGCATGGGTTCAGAGATCAAGGTCTCTACTGTGTCCTTCAATAAATGCAAAGAAAAAGATTTTATGGTGAATACATTTTTAATGGGAGGCCATTATTCTACTTTAGGTTTTAAAATCAGTCTCAGGTAAGTGAACAAAGTACAGATGGCAGTGCATAGGACAACAGGGTTATATTTTGGCTTACTTTATTAAAGACTTCTACACAAGAGATGCACACTGTTTTTGTGTTTCCTGTTTGCCAGATTTCCAGACACCCTGACTTTTAATGTGCTGCCCACCTGTGAAAAGTCATAGCTTTTGTACCGCTTTGGAGGATGAATTTTGGCGCTAGTGACATTTATTTTTTATATTTTTCCTTACCTATGTGGGACTTGAGCAGTCATACAGGGCACAGCCTTGGATTTTGTACCACTTGACCTTAACCTAACTGGCAGTATTCCCGAGTCTGGCTCGAGGTTAACTTTCAGTAGTGGGAGCGGTAACCCCAAACCAGACTCGGGAATGCACAGAAAAGTGACACTTACCTTGTCCCTGCGAGCCCATGGTGTCCTCTGATGTACGTGGCCAGCCAATGCCGGCATCTGAGTTTTACTTTTGTTTTTTCGGGCGTCACAGTGGGGGGCGGAGCCGGTGGAAATTTAAAAGTGAAAAATTACATTTACACAGAATACATAGAATACAATGCAATCTGCTATAATTACACTTATGTATCAAACTATTTCACTTCAATTTTGTCCCTAGAGCTTTGTCCAGTGCCCTGCCTGAACTTTTACTGTTCTTTCTGCCTGGAAACTTGTAAACGTCCATGGCATCCAAAAAGCGCCCCTTTAGGTCAAAAGCGGGTTTAGACCAGGTTGAGAACAACGTTCTTTATTCCTAAGAGTTATTCCTAAGATTTACTAAGAATTACAGGCCTACAATATAAAACAACACATTTCCATGAAAAACAATGTATCACTTTGGGATGCTAAAATTGTGAATAATCATACCGCCAGGGAGGTTAAACTTCAATTCATTGTAACAGTAGGTGCACTTCTAGAAACACCTTTCACTTTTAGTGGGGACATCTGATCTATCACCATCTCATTTTTTATAATCTGTTTTATTAAAAATTTTTCCTACCCTTGTCTTTGTAGTGTGTTTGAAACAAGGATGTGGGATATCAAGGAGAAATTTCTTGCGTAAGATTACTTTTTATGATGTTAGCTTTACTTGCAGTGAAGAGTAAGCCATGATAAGAGCTATTAGTCATAGCACCAGCTTAAAAGACACTTAGGTGAGAAAATATGTGGCGACATACCATTTCTTATCAGCTAAACATAAATCAATTTGAAGTTAACCCACTCATGGTGATGGAATATAAGAAATCATTTTGCAATTCATAAGCTATTATATATAAATGGGAAGGTGATTAAGTTTACCCTGTTTTGTTTGATCTTGCTCATTGGGGCTCTGAGCTCTGGACTCTGGTCTGCAAGTGACAATGGAACCTGTAAACTATAGAAGTAAGAAATTGAACCATTTTTTATCTTCCTTCTCCTCATTTTGATCTGTGGGATGCAAGTGCAGCTTGTGGAGGAGTGGCTGAAGCAAGACTGGTGGCTTAAGTTATTGTGGGGCAGTCTAAGTAAGCTTTATGTTAGTATTGCATAGCTTGTTTTAACTTAACATAGACGTGCCAACCCCAACATCCCAGCTGTCAATTGTATGCAACCCCACTCTAATGTCTTGTCTGGTAATTGGGTTGCAATAGGATCCAGGGGTTGGCAGATCTGGGTAGCTGCTTAAATCAACAATATAATTCACTACACACACCTGGTAATATGTCTATATATAAATATTACAGGGGAAATTGTTAATTATTTAATTGGGGTACATTACAATTGTTTTGTCAGTAAAAAGAGTTAAGACCTGCATGATGTTAACTCAGACTTAGTTATGATAAACTGAAAAAAAAATAGTTTATAGATTTTTTGGTATGTGATAGCACAAAGCTTGGGCACAATGGACCTTCGGAATTAGATTTACTGCGAGCACCACTAGTATATTGGATTAGTTTGGATTTGCAGGTCAATTTTAACTTTTGATTTCCATTTTATATTCATGTCTCTAAAATTCAGTTTAATTTGTGTGTTTTTGTTCAGTAACAGAAATATGTATGTTGCATGCCAAAGTGTTTTAAAAATGGCTCAGTGGTTCAGTTCAGTGCTGTTCGCTATTCAATAAGTATATCTGTTGCAATTATACTTGGAATAATAGCAATTTGTAGGCTTCTATTGCTGACCTACTTCTAAAAATACCAGTTGCTAGGCTGTTTTACGAACCCTCTGGCATCATTACTGAGTCAATACTTAACTGCAAACTGGGTTTGGCCCGGTGATATGAAACACTATCAACATGACAGGCAACTAGCATTTTCAAGAGATGTTGGCAGTGGCATCCTTTACATTTAAGGTGCTAATTTCCTGGGACTTACAACCCAGCATTTGCAATCTGAAAATGTAGAATTCAATAACCAAAGTTTATAGAGAGCATAGTTACATAGTTCACAAGATGTACTAGATGTATGCCCTATGCAGTGCTTCTTACTTTATCAAAGTTCAAGCTGTAATATTTGTTTTTCTTATATACCAAACATGTTTGAGTTGTCTGTATGCAAGAAATACAATGTCTTTTTGTTTATTGTTTTCTAAGAATTTGCTTGATATATAGATAAAACATATAACAGTTTATAAAATCAGTATATTGGTTGGGTTTTCTTCACCAACAGAAATTACCTACACTGTAGCTTATCAGTCCTTAGATGGGATGGCTGCATTAGTTGTCTATTTTAGACCAGAAAACATTTTCAGCAAGTGCATAAAATGCCTGTAATTTTATCTGAAATGCACTGTCTTTGTCACTTCCAGTTAGATAAATAGAAATTAAAAACAATCTTATCTTTATTTGAAAACTATGGATGCCTTCATAGATGCAGTGTAGGAGTGAATGAAGCCACCCAGGCACAGTAATGCTACCCTTACATAGCTATTGTTTTCTCATTCTATAGATTGCTTCATCAGTGCTAAACAGGGTGGATGGAGGACTCCAGTGCCAGTTATGGTATTAAGGTAGCTGCAGCATCCAGAGCACCTGCAGCTGCCTGAATATCCAAACAGTGACTGCATCTGACAGGATGCAGTCAATGTTTGGCCAATGATTTCCCACTCAGCTCAGTCCATTTTTAAATTGACTTTTGTTGAGTCAATGGCTCCAATTTTGACTAATTTGAACAGGAATCAGGGAAAATTAGAGCCAATTATGGCCAGCTTATTGTGTTATGCACAGGATCACCGATTGAAAATAAAGGAAAAATGTCTGAAAATAGAAAATATGTTGCCACCACATTTAAATATAGGTAAGCTGCAATACATTACATTTTTGTTTTTGGAATTCGATATGATTTAAATGTGGAACCTGGCTGAAGTAGACTTGGTAACCTGGTAGGGGTACCAAAAGGTACAGAAATTCTAGGCCAATAACAACAAGAAGCCCTGTAATTGCACCATCCCCCATTTTTTCAAGATGCGTGCTTACATTCAATTTGCCTAGAACTCGGTTTCAAAGCACATTTCTAGAACATCAGTTATCATTAAAAAAAAGTATTTGCATCCTTGGATGCAATATACAACAGTTCCTCTTACTTACTCAATCCTGATAGTAGTGTTGCATACAGATGCATGGCTTATGTTTTTCACTCTTCAGTACTGAAGATTAGAAATGGTGCCTTGGCCAAAGGTCTGCCTCTGCTTTAGAGGCACTTTACCTAAGACCTGGAAGTGGTTACATATTGCAGCATGGAGCAGAAATAGAAAAACTGTCACACAGTGTATGTTTCTATTGCAACATGACCAAGTCACAGTAGGTATATTTATCAAAATTATAATTATTTAATCATAGTAGTAATTCGAAAAATCTTTACTTATTCAACCACACAACAAAATGTTTTGTGTTATTTCTCTGACCTTACAATAACATGTCTGGTTTGCAAACAATATTTGAGCTTGGATTTTAATATTCAAAGGCCAGCAGAGAAATAACAGTATATGAGCATTTTACCTTTTTCATCTCCATTATTTATGTACTTTTATAATGATTTGTGCTTGACATTCACTCAGGTACCACTGTGGAAACTAAACAATACAAGTATACAAAATGTAACATTAATAATTTAGAGGACATCTTTTCAGTAATGCAAAACAAAAGTATTATGCTGTCTGAAGTTCTACTTGGAAATTCTGACTTATTTATCATCCATTCTTCTGATTTAACTACTTTATGGGTTTGTAATGGCAATTATATCTGCGTTGGTTTGTTATCCGTCAATAGAAGTGAATATGTGGGTTATACATTAGTAATTCACACAAAAGAAAAAAATAGACAGATCCCTAAAGATAAACCTAGAGGTTCTAGAGAGGCACATCCACTTTTTGTTAGAAAAGACAGTCCAAACAAGTGCACAGATTTTTAACTTTAGCCTGTTTTGGATATTGTCATAGTAGAAGCTTGCACAGACTCTACACATAATACTTGTATGTGCACATAAGAAGCATTGCATTGCAATGCTTCTTATTTGCACAATTATGTATGAGAGTACATATGTGAATAAGAGGATTTTCATCAAGCTCTGTCAGTTTGTTGCCCCTGCAATGGTTACATGGGTCAGCATGGGACTAATTTTACCCCCTCCTGCATCCTAACACAATGAACCATAGGATCTTGCATAAGGAATTCAAATGCTTTTCACAAAAATGCTAATTATGTAAACAAATACATAAACAGTATTGTAAATGTTACCTTTCACATACAAATTCTGTTAGTGAATGGGTGTTTGTGAAACAAAATCATATTTATATTGAAGAATGTGCTCTGACACGGTTTCATTATACAGCATATTCTAAAAAGATTATCTAGAATTGTTAAACTGCAAGATATGACTTTGTCTATGTAATTCTTTATTACCCACAATTAACAATGTACATCTGGTATGGACTGTATACATGCAGAGAAGTTCATGATGAATACTGTGTCACAAGCATAAATTAGCATTAGATTAAAAACAAAAGAAAATGTATGTTGATAAATGACCCTTTAAAATGTGAGTTACATATGTTGCTGAGGCCATTTAAATATTCATTATTCATAATTCAACTGTAGCTGCACTGCCAATATAAAAACATGAGCTTGTGCAAGTGAATCACACCTCAAAGGAATGTTTATTAGGGAAGCCTGTTAGCAATACACTATGACAGTTAAAGGAAACAGTGCTGATTATCATATTCTATAGAATGTGCGCAGTGCTAGAATGGCACGATAACATTCCAATTTGTTTCATTCTCTTATAACGAAATAAATAGAAAAAAAAGCTCCTAGTGTAAAAACAGTTAGACCACTCTCAAACTGGCAGAAGCAATAGAAATACATAGCCAGCTACTATGTTCGAGATATCATAGTGCAAATATTGCCTGCCAACTGTCTGTACATTCTCTGATCTGTGTGTATCAGAACCCAAGCAAAGCATTTTATTTGGGAAACTCTACTTTTGTAATTTTGGGGTCTATTCACGAAGCTGCCGAAGGATCTGGCCGTAGCTTCGGCCGATCCCTCGGCTAGCTTCGGCCCCAGGACCCCTTCGGTTCAGTAGAACCGAAGGGGTGCTGTACGGGCTATTCACAATAGCCCGTACAGCTCCCGATCATGGCCGAGCGGCTCAGGCGAGCCGAACGCATATACATTGGCTCGGCTCAGCCGTGCTGAATCAGATCGGTCATTCACTCGGCTGCCCTCGGCAGCTTCGTGAATAGATCCCTTTGTCTCTTAAAATCTCAGCACTGAAGGACCAAAAAATGTTTTAATCTTTTTAAATGATTATGATCAAGGTAGCATGTGCAGCAGCAAATATGGAGGGAAGCCAAGAATGAAGATTTTCTTTTTAAGGAACTGCAGCATCACAGCAGCCCCGGCATCATAGCCCAAGCCAACAAGGCAGGATAGCTGCCTATGATGTTGATGATGGTAATTATGATGTTTAAAATACAATTATGGTTTAAGTTTTTCTAGGATGTAGCAGAAACACAGCCACATTGGCTCCTCTTATCCTCTTAATATCTTAAACCAGGAAGGTATCTACTGATGATGAGAAACAAAAAAAAAGAGAAATTCATATAATTTGTCTACCAAGCATTCAGCAGCTGACAGCATCCTCAAAAACTTCCAGAAGAAAACTTGATCAATAGGACTTGGAGTTCAACAGTTAGGAACACAAAAGTAGCATTTTTTTTATAGACCCTTTTAAGGGTTTCCCAGCAATTTAACAGCATCAGCATCTTTGGCATCCAGGATTGGTCCGTGAAGTTGAAGTAATGAAAAACAATCACAAAAATAGAGAATTTTGTTTTTAAATGTAAATACATTACTACAACCGACAGCTCAGTTTACAACCAGTGATGCGGACAGTGGAGGCAGAGCCTGATGGGAATCCTGAGGTGCTATTTCCCCTCTAAGTGTGCTCTGCTACTGATTTACAACAATTAGAGGGTGGATTCTATATCCAATAGCCAACCTGTTATTGGCTATGAATTCCATCCGCTGTTAATGAGCAGCAGAGTGACTCAATGAGGAACTAATCACTTGGCATTTCCATCATGCTCTACCCACTTAGCCATGTAATTGGTTACTATGAGGCTGTTGGCTATGCAGCCAAAGACATCTTAGCAACTAGTGACTCAGCCCTGGCCCCATTCAGCTGCCAGCCAGGAGATTGCCCAGCTGACAGCTGAATGTAAACAAAGAGTAGGGGGATGTGGGCTGACATCATGATCATATCAGTCAGCATCATCCCAAGACCCTTAGGCCTGGTTCACACCTGGGTGTTTTACGGCATGTAGGAACGTGCTTAAAAACGCCATACGCCCAAAGAAGTACAGGAGCTTCTTTGGGAGTTTTTCCTCACGTTTTCATTGGTATTCCCGAGTGTGGATCGGGGTTAACAAAGCGGTAACCCCGAGCCACACTCGGGAATACAGCATACAGGTCTTACCTTGTCCGCGATCCACGCTGTGTCCTCCGGCTGCTGCCAACTTCCGGGTACCGTCCCTTGCGAGCAGCCGCATCGCAGGGGGCAGAGCCGGGGCGGGAAGTTTGAACATGAATTTTTTTTTTAAATAGAGAAAATAAGGAAAACAAAAAATGTTTATAATCATACCGCCAGTGAAACGCGCGTTTCACTGAACGGAAAAAACTTGAAATAAACAAGCTGAAAAAAATATGATCGGTTGTGAACCCAGCCTTTGTATATGTTCAGCTGCTGGCTGGGGAATCTTCCGTCCGTCAGCTAAATGGGGCTGAGGATACATAATTGGTTGCTGGGATGTTGGCAGCCCAGTGTCCTAGCAACCAATGAGCAGACAGCTATCAGATTCATGGCAACTTCAAGTACATACTGTACATGACCCACTCTGAGAAATGGCATCTCTCTGTATACCAGATCAGAGCTGGTATTAACTACCACCAGTTTATCAAACTGTAAAACTCTCGGTAACTCTTTTTGAATCTGTTGTACCCATAGTGACAGATGCTAAAAGCGGCACAATTAATAACTACCGGAATATGTTGCAAGTGTTATGTAAAAGTTACCAAAACTGCTAACAGGGCTTTTTTTTTATTTGGCGCAGGACAATTTAAACCACCAGACAAGTGGTGGCAAGACTTTACTGATTTCCCCCAATGTAGTTTGGTAATTAAAAAAAAAAACAGCTGTTATTTATATGTTATACAGTATATGGTGAAAAATAAAAGGAGAACAATGGCTTGCTGTAATAGAATAAATATATTCTTACACAATTATAATCTGTTGAAACAAAAATATATTAGGCCTTTTGCTAATTGCTTTGTTTTTTTTCCTTCCTCTGGATCAACTGTGGTTATAGGGTTCTTTATATGGGGACTTTCAATGTATATATTTATATTGGTTGAACTTGATGTCTTCTTCATTCTGACTAATTATGTTACTTTGTAACACACATACACTCTCACACACACACACACACTATGGTAAACAGGTTGTTCACTTTTTAAAAGGAATTTGCACTTTGGCAAGGTAAGTTTACCCTTAGTTCAGTGAATGAGGTGAAACTCTGCTGTCTTCTACCTCCCAATCACATGCAAGCAAAATCCATTTTTTTTTCTATTTTCCTTGCACATGATTGGATATTCTATGCAAAGTGAAATGTCACCACATTTACTAAGCTAAGGGGAAATTTCCCCTGGCAAAGTGCAAATTCCCTTAAAAAGTGAACAGACTGTTTACCTTGGTGTGTGTGTTTTTATGTGTTACAAAGTAATATAATTAGTCAGAATAAAGAAGACATCAAGTTCAACCAATATAAATATAACTATATAAATTGATAGCCCCCATATAAAGAACTCATATATCCACAGTTGATCCAGAGGAAGGCAAAAAAACACTCACAAAGCATTATCCAATCTGTTCGACAGGGGAAAATTAATTCCTCATGTACTAAGGCAGTTGGATATTAACAAGATCAACAACCGATGGGGTTACTACCTGCAAATGATAATAGCAAGTTATATGCTGTACATTTTGGGAACACATCCACCTTTTTAAAAAAAAAACAATTAAAATTAACTGAGGTGGCCAGAACTAGCTACTGAGGGAGTCTATTTCACATTTTCACAGCTCTTACTGTGCAGAAGCATTTCTGTATGGGGAGGGAAAAACCTCTTTTCCTCTAGACGCAAAGAGTGCTCCCTTGATCTTTTCATTGACCTTGAAGTGGATAATTGCCTCTAATTGGATAAGTTGTCCTTCTCTGCACTCTATCCAGTTACCCAACATTCTTTTTGTAAAGTGGTTTCTCAAAACTGAATTCCAGATGAGGTCTTACTAATGCATGTTCGGCCGACCCAAAGTGCAGGAGGAGTTCGACTCAGCCGATCCTACATCTCAGCCGATCCACCAGCAATGACAGCTAGCTCCGCCCAATAGTTTTCTATTGGCCGGCGGTTCTGTTGCCGTAAAAAAACAGAAAAAAAACCTCTCCCAGGCGCTCTGGGAGTCTCCCGATCCCGGCCGCCCAGGAGAGAAACACTGCTTTTTCTTTTTTTTCTTTATTCTGACATGGAGCCGCGTCAGGATCGGCCAAAGCTACAGCTACATCCTTCGGCTGCTTGGTGAATAGACCCCTTAGTTTACAAGGGGATTTTCCCTTTGCAAGGTATATTTCCCCTTAGCCTAGTGAATAAGGTTAGCATTTCTTGGGATAAAACTGTGAAAGGGATGTATTTGTCATTGAGGCTTGCAAGTTGAAAGATACAGGTATATGTATGGTGGAAGTGAACATGAATTTGTAGAAATGTCACCAACACACCAGTATTCAGTGAAATAAGCAAAAGTCCATTTGCTGTAGGAACATTGCCATTCAAAAACGAGTGCTTTCGGGGCTGCGCAGGGTCCCTTTCATCAGGCTCAGAATAAAGGGGACCCTGTATGGCCCCAAAAGCGCTAATTTTTGAATGGCAATGTTCCTTCAATAAATTTACTTTTGCTTATTTAACTAAATACCGGTGTGCTGGCGACATTTCTGCAAATTAAATCAATTCACGGTGCCATCCGTGCACCCACCTGTTTATCAGGTTACTCCTATCCGGTGAGGAGTGCAGCAAGATATCTACTTAATACATGGAAGTGAACATGACACACACTCGCCCAGACTCTCTGGATGCTGTTCCCATAACTTCCAGTTTGATCTAAGTCTGACAGCTCTGTTTCTTCTTTGAGCAGTTATAGCACACTGAGCAAGAAGCAAAAATGACCACCAATAGCAACTAAATGCACTACTTCTGATTGTAATAAATGTTTTGGATGACATCATAACATTGAGTGTTTAGAAGCCCTTGAAGCATTGTGACTGATGTTTGGACTGAGCACCACTGGCACTTAGAATAGTAAAACAGGTGTGTTCCTCTAATGCAGCCTGTGTGGTTTTAGGAACAGGCAAGCAGGAGCAAGGAGGAGGATAGGAAGGTATGCATGGTAGAATGGAGGAACCTGCCAAAGGGCACCAGAAAAATGAAATTATACAGGCTCTTTCCATACAAAGGTCCACAAATGAGATGGGTGTTGAATTCTGATTTGTGGAAATTGGTCCTTAAATATTTCATCATTTAAAGCCACACCAATGACAGGACAATTATTCTATGAATGCTTTATCCTTACAATTATCCAGCTGTACTGCCTGTGCTCTGTTTTAGCATATCAACCATTGTCAACTGAACTACATGAATTCATTTTAAATGTGAATGTTAGTTATTACCTGCCTCCTTAATCATTATTGCCCTATTAGCAGCTTTAATCAGCACAATTTACACTAAACTGCTCTCAAAATTTCAGCTAGGTAACAAACCAAGCAAGACATAAAAAAGGCCAACATATAGGCTGTGTTAATCCCATTAAATCATGCTGGGAAATGCTTAACAACTAAACATTGAAGAATTGCTACCAGCTGTTAAGTGATATTAACATTGGGTCTATTTAGAAACAGACTTAAAATTGAATCCAATCAGTTGATGACCTCACTTTGTTCAATTTCAAAATCATTACTATACAGAATTCTCCTTT
This sequence comes from Nanorana parkeri, assembly GCF_000935625.1. NCBI lineage: Eukaryota > Metazoa > Chordata > Amphibia > Anura > Dicroglossidae > Nanorana > Nanorana parkeri. The sequence goes on along the minus strand of NW_017306617.1, from coordinate 1,244,642 downwards.
CAGAAACTTTTTGCACAGATGTACTTCTGTCATGGATATTATTTTCATAGCTCAGTGCATTTCTGCATCATACTATACAATTAAAATAACATACTACAACATTAATATTACCAATCAGTTTTTAGCTATGCAGTATTAGAGACTAGGGCTGTGGAAATTAACGATTAATAATCGATTAATCGTAAAATTTTTGAATCGATTAAAATTCATTTGATCAGTAATGAATATGAGAACAGCTGTAACACTCACCTCTCCGCCGGCTTCCGGGTCTTCCAGGAGTCCCGTTGGAGATCCGGAGATGTCACGGACATCGACGTCACTGGACTCCTCCCCCTTCCCTTCTTTAGCCGACGGAGCCACTTGGGCCAGACAGTGCCGGCATCCCAATACTCTCCACATCCTGCTGTGGCTGGACAGTGCCTGCTCCCCAACAGCCCCAATATCATGAAAGTACCTGTGCTGGAGAAACAAAAACTTACTCTGTTGCTGAGCAACTCTGAATCACAGTCCTTTAGCTGACGAATCAGATGCAGTACACTGTGCACAGGCCGAGCTGACGCGGTACCAAGTAGAAGCTCCCATTCCAGAAACAGAGGATCCCCTCATGTGGTGGAAACTTAATAACCATTGTTTTTCTGTCCTAAGCAGTTTTGTGCAGACAATTCTTTGTGTACCGGCAACATCTGTTCCATACGAAAGACTGTTCAGTTCTTCATGGTATATCATCAATAAAATGCGATCATGTCTGCTTCCAGAAAATGTAAATGCTCTGGTATGTCTGCGTGACTGGCTAAAGTGATGCCTACTTGCCTACTATAAAGTGACTGATAGTCAGTATACTGGATACGTTTTATAATTAAACTAACTCTCTACGTTTTTCTTAAAGTTTAAAAAAAAATTACTTATGTCAGTGCTACAGTTTGAATTTAAAACGTATTTGTGTGAACTGTGAAGTTAAGTCATGAATTGTTGAAACTAACTAGTGTTGGGTGAATGCAGAGTTGCAATGCACGCAGATCAGCTAAAAGTAGTTGGATCTGTATGTGCGTTTTAATTAATCGAAATTAATCGATTTAAAAAAATTCGATTCATCGAACAATAAAATTTTAATCAGTACCAGTCCTATTAGAGACTAATAAACAACATGACCACGCTTTACATTCACTCCTCTGAGGAACACCTATAATGTTTATGGAAAAAAATGAGATCATTTATGGCTTGACTGTCATGGCTCCATACCCCCATAGTTTAAGGAGCCTTTCATTTGTTCACATAATTAGATAGTTAGGCTTATTCCTGCCAAATACTTTTTCATTTTCCTGATGGTCATGTTCCCTGAGTACACTGAGGTTTCACCACCTGCACCTTCTCTACCAGACCAGAAAACTGAGCTAAACTGGCTACACATGTACAGTTGGGCAAACTCAGCTTGTAAAAAATCCTGTCACTTTAACATTAAATGTAAAACAGACTCACCATGCAGTCACTAGCACCACAGCAAGTTTGCTCACATACCGTTTTGTTGGATGATCCTATGGGGCTTATAAGAAATTACCAATCACAGAGCACATGTTCTATGCAAATTTAGATCTATAGAAATATGCCTGCATTATATTGTGGGATGTGAGAAAAAGTGATTAATCACCAGCTTGGAGGAAATTGATGATACTGCTTTGCAGTAGAGTTCTCCAAGACAGGTTAAATTATGAAATATACCATCAAGTATGCTTAAAATACCTGTAATAACTGGAAGAATAAATGAATAAATGTGATCTAAACCAGCAGTTATGATTCCTTCTTATTGGCCTTCATGTATTTGGCTCAGCCAAATAAGAGTATATTCAATTTTTAATACAAAAATATAACAAATTGCACTAAAGCAGTGGATCTAAACCTGTGTAACCTCAGGACCCACATTTGTCCTTGGTCATTAGGTTGTGACCCAAGTTGCACTGCAATGGACTGCATGGCATTGCGGTACCGATGTGAACAATAGAACTGTGGGTTGGAAATGCTTTTGGGGTGCCATTAAAATGAATGGCAATGCAATGCACCTGTCACACCAGAACGCGTGGTAGGTACAATTGCGCGGTATAGTGCATTCATTGCATGGGATTGTGCAATTAACGCATTGTACTAATGTGAACGGGCCCTCAAAAACACTGACAGACATACACAGCCACAGACTCAACCTCAAACACTGACAGACATTCTCACAGGCACAAACACGATTTTTAAATCCACCCTGTCTCCCTACCTTACAAGAACTGAAGTGGATCCTCAGCCTGCGTCCAGTGTGGGCTGATGTACTGTGACATCCATATGTGTATCCAGTTGTACAGCTCCTTTGCACACCCTGTAGTGGTTCCAGGAGCCGGAATGTTACATCCCTCCGGTCCAGGAACCTCTACAGGACACACAAGGGAGCTGTAAGCAATGCACTTATGGATGGAGCTCCCTCACTGCCATAGCCCTAGCCCACCCCACCCCACCTCAAGCTGACACTCCGTATCGGGCAGCATGTTTTGAATAACCCATGTTTGGGTCACAACCCCCCAGTTGAGAACCAAGGCACTAAAGCATAATGGTAGTTTCGCTAAATGAAATTCATTTTTCATTGATTGAAATTCTTTTGCACATTCCAATTCTTCCTGGTGTGTTTTCCACAATATTAAATAAAGAAAAAATGCACTGGAAACAGTGGGAACCCTATATAGGGACCACAATAGATAAAAGAAACTGCCAGGTGGCTTATGTTTAAAGAACCTACTAAAAACTAAAATAAAAAAGGGATTGGTTTGAGTATATGGCATGTTATTTATAGAAACATTTCAGCAGCAAGAAGTCAGTAATAATCTTTACAATTTCCTTTTCATATTTTGGTTGTATTTTCTACAGCAGAAATGAAAAAACAGACATAACCTTTTAAAATATAAAAATCCATCTATTCTGAACAGTATTTTACAGTTATTTTTATCCAGTTCTTGCTTGGACATAATGACTTATTAAAAAAAAGAACTGACAAAAATTGACAGTTACCCTTTTGAGGGAACCCTAAAGTCTCATGAATTAAACTTTGCAGTTGAAGACTGTATTTTTCACAGTCTGGCTTCAGCCTACTTGTAGGACCTGTAAAGTCTGCCATTTCATTTTTATTATTACAGGTGACAGTTATTCTATACTTTCACAATAATTTCTTACTATTTCAGAAAATGTTAGTTATCTTCCAACAATTTTCTATTTTCCACATGCCTATGAGTGAGCTGTAAAGGTTTCTACCAAAGATTTTGTCTTTGTATGCCAAAAGTCTTTAAAAAAATAAAAGGACTCACAAAGAGATCACTCCAAAAGAAAAGCTAAAAAACAGTCACATGTCATTCTATTCTTACATTTTTTCAGCTTTCAGGCTATTCTGTGCTTTTTTCCCCACTATTGATAAATTATGTAAATTAGCCAAATTAAAACCAGGTGAATGTTTACTGCAGAAAAAACAAGCATTTTGTTCTTCGAAGACCCATGGAGGGAGATTTACTAGGACTGGAGCAGACAAAATCTGGAGCTGAATTCCATGACAACCAATCAGCTTCTAGCTTTAATTTTCAAAGCTAAACTTAGCAAGCTGAAGACAGAAGCTGATTGGTTACTATGCACAGCTGGTCCAGATTTAGTTTACTCCAGCTTTAGTAAATTGTCTTTTATTTTAGTAATTGATAGTAGCAGCATCATAACTCATTATGTAAATGTGTAAATGTCACTAGGGGGTTCCAAGGTCATAAAGGTCATAGAAGTTAAAGTACTGGGCTTATTGATAGGTAACATTTTGAATCCAGGTACATTTATATGCCTGGATTCAACCTCATTTGCTGGCATTTCGGCAGAGTTATAACCTTTTTCAATTGTGAGAGGAGAGGATGAATGCCAACGTATGCAAATTAGCATTTTAGGTAAAAAAATCTTCTTGTAAAGTGCATTAAAAATGTGTAGTGATGAGTGAGTCAGATTAAATGCAGTGTGTCTCCATTGGAATAAATGGCACATCATAGAAAAAATTACGCACTGAACATTTAGAAACAAATAACTTTGACAATCATAACCACTGTCTTACATTTGCACATACATGATATTATCTGGGTTTTTGGCTAGAAAACAGCCTCAGACCCTCAAACAATTATATTTTTTCTGAAAGCAAAGGCCCTTTAGAATAAAAAAATGCTAGCTGCAATTTTTTATGTTGCACAGTATTTGGGGAAATGTTTATCAAACAAGTATTTTTAGGGTAAAATACACTAAAAAGAAATTTAGTGCACAGAAACAGAATATAATACCCAATTTTGGTAAAATATAAAATATGGGGTCACACTGGGTAAATAGATACCAAACATGTCAAACCTTAAAATTGTGTGCGTCCGTGAAACTGCAAAAAACTACAATAACCAACATTTCTCATAGGCAACACTTTAAACTATTTTACAGCTCATCAGTTTATTGCTAACAGTGATTGATGGGCCTAGAATTATTGCTCTCACTCCGATGCTCGCGACGATATGTAACATGTGTGGCACACATGTTGTTTTCGCACGTAGGCACATCCGATGCGTGTTTGCGCTGTATATGCGTGCGGGTGGCGGGGGACTATAACATTTTTTTTTCTATTTGTTACTTTGATTTTTACAATTTTTTTTACACTCAATTTTATTGCTATCACATAGGGGGCTAAGAAGCCCCCTATATAATAGCAATTATAATGTGTCAGGTCCTCTTTATGTAGACAACAGAGGTCCTTTAGACCCCTAATGTCACCTAGGGACCCCAAAGAAGCTAATGAAGCAGAGATCTGCTTCACCAGCTTCTTCTTCTAGCTCTAGGAGCCAGAGAATGTGCACATCAATTCCGGGTCTAGTGATCAGAGGAGAGATCAGCGGCTGGAGGCCGCTGAAATCTCCTCCGATGCATCAGGGGAAACCCACCACGCCAGTCCCCGGCTCGTATGGGGGAAAGCGGGAAGCCAACAGTGACACTGGCGGCGGCGGAGTGGGGGCACACAGTGCCGCACCGCACAAGCGATCCGGTACCCGTATAGATGCAGGATTGCTCTATTTAAACAGCAATCGTCTGCTGTTTAAAATGGTACCAAAAACACGGCTGCAGCAGGTATAACCACTTCCAGCGGATGACGTGTATTTACATGAACACGCTGTAAGTGGTTAATAATACAGTGGAGGTTACAGAGTCTGTGATTCCTTACAGAGAAATGGAAATCCAGATGTTAGAAGAGCAGCAGTGAATGTGGCTTGATTCTGCAGCCATGAGGAATTGAAGATAGTGAATGTTTATTACTTGTGCCTGTAGGCACACAACCAAAAATATTGGAGAGCCATACAATTAAAATATGAAAGTTGATTAAACATATTTACAGTTCACTGTAAATCAGCCAGCAATAACAACAATAGAGTACTAAGGAATAGCTCTGTAAGATGAAAATTCAGATAACTGTGTGTTTTAATGTCTGTGGAGCTGCTGAAGCAGATATATGCCAGGTTGTGGCCACCGACCACTAACCCAACAAAGGAAGACACACAAGACAACTTACTAAAACAAGTATAATAATAGTGAAAACCTTATTAAAATGCAGCTTAAGTATTTTAGTGCTGCCACAGTTTTTGTTTTTTTAAAGATAACAGAAAAGTAATGCATGTTTTCACAGCATCACGCTATTTGTTTTACAATCCTTACATCTCTACAGCTGCGAAATGCAATAGAATATGGGGCAGCACAGTCGTGTAGTGGTTAGTACTTCTGCCTTGTAGCACTTGGGGTCCCTGGTTCAAATCCCAGCCAGGTCACTATCTGCAAGGAGTTTGCATGTTCTCCCTGTGCTTGTGTGGGTTTCCTCTGTGTACTCCAGTTTCCTCCCACACTCCAAAAGACATTCTGGTAGGTTAATTGGCTCCTGTCTAAGTTGGCCCTCGTATGTACGCATGTAAGATAGGGACCTTAGATTGTAAGCTCCTTGAGGGTAGGGACTGATGTGAATGTGCAACTATGTCAAAGCGCTGCATAAAATTGTCAGCGCTTTATAAATACCTGTAATGAATAAATACAAATAATAATAGAAGAGGCTGTTCATGTGCATAAATGTACGCATATATTTGGGTTCAATGGTAAAAGATAGAGGTGGGACTTGCAACAGCCTGAATGGGCAAGTCATAAATATTGTATTTCAGTTTTGGTAAATACTGGAGAGTTTCTTGTTTCCCTTTGAGACTCTATTGGTATCTGTTATTGAGTTCCTGGGTCTGCATACTTACACTTCTGTTAGATATACTGTAATGCTTAAACAAGGTAGGTGTGCGATAGTGAAGCCTGGGAACAGATTTTGCACAATATGCCCACTCACACCTGGTTCATTCAAAACTACTTCAGGATAAAAAAAAAGTTATATAACAAAAAATCAAGCCTGACATGTCAGCAGCAAAATAAGTGGAGTTCTTTCCACCAGTGACCTAGCACAGGGAGCAAGCCAACCTTTTGTTTTTTCTAAGTTGCTTTTTAATGATGTTTACTCTACAGATTGCATTACTTACCCTTGCTGAGTTGTGTGCTATGCTTGGTCACAGGTCACATCACTTCTTTGGAGAGATCTTTTGGTATGTATTGCCAGTTCAACATATGTTCTGGCGTTGGTTCTAAAATACTTTTCCTGGGACTCCACATCTATCTATAGCTAGGTACCATAACTCAAATGTGAAAATGCATTTATTAGCTAAATTAAATGTTTTGTTCTTGGGGAAAACACCATTAGATATTAAAAAGTTGTAGTCAGCAGATAAATACTAGACATCTACTCAGACAGTTAAACAGTCTTTGTTTTGCTAAGAAATAAATACACCACTATACAGTCTTTGCCTGATAAGAAATTAATTAATCACTGTGCAATCCTGGGAAATGCCTTTTCACAAAGTAAGCATATGGTTGTTATTATTGCACCAAATAACATGACTGTCTCAACTCAAAAATGAATGAAGCAGCTTGCCAGATTTTATGACCTCACATTATATAAGAGGTCTATATGCATATAATGTAAGCATCTCAAGACATCCAAATATCTCTATCCACCACTTCAGTCTCACCAGATACAGTATACTCGTTATAGAAAGTGTAAGAGAAAGATATAGGGTTCTATTCACGAAGCAGCCGAAGGATCTAGCTGTAGCTCCGGCCAATCCTTCGGCTAGCTTCGGCCCCAGGACCCCTTCGGTTCAGTAGAACTGAAGGGCTGCTGTACGGGCTATTCACAATAGCCCGTACAGCTCCAGAATTTAGTCGAGCAGAAGGCATATGCCTCGGCTCGGCTGAGTCGCGCTGAAAGCCGAAGGTGGCCGAGCGGCCGGCCATGGGCTTCTGACAGCTGGGCGGAGCCAGCCGTGATCTTATGGCTGGCTCCGGTCACTTGCAGAGAGATCAGCATCCCTGGTTACCAGCTAACCAGGGACACTGATCTCCAGACAGCAAACTCTCCCGGGCACTCCGGGAGTCTCCCGCTCCCGGCCACCCAGGAGAGAAACACTGCTTTTTTTTCTTTATTCTGACACGGAGCCGTGTTAGAATAGAAAAAAAAATAATATTTTTTGCCCATAGGAATGCATTGCTAGATTCCTATTGGCTATTTCAATTTGCAATAGCCAAAAGTAAACTAGAATTGCACCTGCCCTCTGCTGATGGACCTGATAGAGAACTGCAGCAGAGGGCGGGTGCAATGCTAGTTTACTTTTGGCTATTGCAAATTGAAATAGCCAATCTAGCAATGCATTCCAATGGTCAAAAATGTATTGTATTTTTTCTATTCTGACACGGCTCCGTGTCAGAATAAAGAAAAAAAAGAAAAAGCAGTGTTTCTCTCCTGGGCGGCCGGGAGCGGAAGACTCCCAGAGCGCCCGGGAGAGTTTTTTTTTTTACGGCAGCAGAACCACCGGCCAATAGAAAACTATTGGGCGGAGCTAGCTGTCATAGCTAGCTGTCATAGCTAGCTCCGCACAATCGCTTTCTATTAATTTTTGTACTTTTTAAACTATTTTTCTGTTCTGCTCGGTCCCTCTGCTCAGCGGCATTCGGCTATTCACTCATTGCTGTTTGGCATCTATAAGCATAGACCGAACAGCAGCGAGTAGCCTGCCGGAGGTTCGGCTTAGCCGATCCAGATGTTGGATCGGCTGAGTCGAACTCCTCCTGCACATCAGGTTGGCCTAACATGCTGAGCATGATGGGCCGACCCGAAGCCACGTGAAGCCACCCGATGTACGGCTGATTTCAGCCGATATGCGGCTGAAATCAGCCGTACCAGCCTGAAGTGAATAGTCTGACCTTCACTTCAGGTCTGACTTTCACTCGGCTGCCTATGTTAGCTTAGTGAATAGACCCCTAAATAGCCTATTTGCCTTTAGTGAATCAATTCCATAAGATTGCCCCTGGACAAAGCATTAGTAAGACCTCATCTGGAATATGCAATTCAGTTTTGCGAAACCACTTTACAAAAAGAATGCTGGGTAACTGGATAGAGTGCAGAGAAGGACAACTTATCCAATTAGAGGCATGGAGGACCTCAGCTATGAGGCAAGATTAGTCTTGCCACCACTTTTCTGGTGGTTTGGACCTTTAAATTGTCCTGCGCCAAATAAAAAAAAAGCCCTGTTAGCAGTTTTGGTAACTTTACATAACACTTTCAACAGTTTCCGGTAGTTATTAATTGTGCCGCTTTTAGTATCTGTCACTAAGGGTACGACAGATTCAAAAAGAGTTACCGAGTTTGATAAACAGGTGGTAATTAATACCAGCTCTGATCTGGTGTACAGAGAGATGCCATTTCTCAGAGTGGGTCATGTACAGTATGTACTTGAAGTTGCCATGAATCTGATAGCTGTCTGCTCATTGGTTGCTAGGACACTGGGCTGCCAACATCCCAGCAACCAATTATGTATCCTCAGCCCCATTTAGCTGACGGACGGAAGATTCCCCAGCGAGCGCGTTTCACTGGCGGTATTTTTTTTCTTATTTTCTCTAAAAAAAAAATCATTTTGACTCTCTTCCCGCCCAGTTGTTATTCATTAGCCGGGACCTGCTAGAAGACTCCAGCAGGTCCCAGCCAATAGGAAACAGTCCGGCAGAGCTAGCTGTCACTGCTAGCTCCGCCATACAAGCTTGAAGTGAATAGCTGAACAGCGTACGGCTCACTTCGCTTTAGGTCGGTCTTTCACTCGGCTGCCTACGACAGCTTAGTGAATAGACCCCATAGTATTCCGCATATCTTGCTCTTTTATTGCTAGTCATTAGGACATCAGCACAAAGGAGAACATGGAATCTGCCCATCAGACTAGCTAAGACACATCTTCCTAGCATAAATTTTTTTACATAAAAACTCATCCAAATGACAGGAATCTCTCCCCAGTATGCGCTCAAAAGGGGCCATAAGGTCCAACAATCACCCTAATGACAAGTACCTCTCCTAACACCAGCCTAAAAGAGGGTCTAATGACAGTATATGTAAACATTAAATGCATTGCATATCATTAGATCCATTCAAAATCCAGTAGCAAATTGCTCTAGCCAGAAGCAGAGGCATTTCATCACAAAAATAACACATGATCAAGGTATATTGATTACATGTAAATAATTTAAGATAATAAAAGCAAAAAACATCAAAATATTGCATCCAAATAATAAACTGATTATTCACAATAAAACAATTTACATACAAATCTACATTCAAACCACAAAGTACAAGTGTTTATAACTGATAGATCCACTTGATTTCTAATTTAGATACTTCCCTACTTTTATTCCAGCATCTCCTTTTCCTTCCTAAGTTTTTTACTCCAATACTGTCACGTACCTGGTAAGAGACCAGAAGGTGAGGAGGCTTCTCTTGCGACTCGTGTCCCTCTGCCCCTGGAGGTGGGTACAGGGAGCAGATGGACAGCGAGGAGCACGAGTGCCACTGATAAGAACCGACACCGTGCAGGAGACATCCTGATGGCATGTAGTCAGCAAGCCAGGGGTCCACCGAGCAGATAGTGTGGAAGCAGGAACAGGAGACTGAAGCGAGGTCAGGAAAGCCAGAGGTCGGAGCCAGCCGGACAGCAGAGTACAAAATCAGGAGGCAGAAAGCAAAGTCCAGAAACAGGCCGAGGTCAGGGGCAGGCAGCAATCCAATAGCAAAGTCCAAAACAAACCTGGTCAGGCAGGTCACAGGAATCTAACAGGAACAAGCACACAGGAACACAAGCTGAAAAGACCATCAGCAGTGGAACAGGGGCAGGCTCGTTTTTATATGGTGAGCTTAACCAGGTAACAGTATCACTTCCTGTGCGATGGCCGTTGCACATGTTTCCGCGCACTTCCGGTTTGTGCACGCCGGCCACATGGAGATTTGGCTTGCGCGCATGCTCAGCTGCCATTTTGACCTTACAAATACATTTTAAATCACTTCGGTATGTGTTATTGAATTTGGAAAAAGTTAGTGGAAGGTGATATGTTTTTAGACATTTTTTATATTCCTTTTACTGTATATACATGAATGCTTACATACAGAGCCAGGGACAGTACTGGAGATACACCACATAGTAGTGTGACATGAAATAAAATATTTAATTTTAAATTCCTTCCCATTCCTGTTAGAACCTAACGCCATCTTCTTTTCTTTTAAAATATTGTATATTAATATTGCTAAAATCCTCTAACTGGTTGCAATTCTGCTGAATTCTCTCAACTTGCCCCCACTGTGGTCAGTCACCTTAAAACAGCATTTTTGTGGTAACCTCCGTTCAAAAAAAAATAGTTCAAAAAATGTAACCCTTTTCTTTACTCATATCAGTTTTTATCGCCTTATAATTATTGTTCATTTTCAGTGAAATAATTATCTAACGATGACATGTCTCCATCCCAAAATAGTTATTATGTCATCAATATATATTTTCCAAATGACTAATGATAGGATGGCATCATACACTGCAGTCCCCCCTCATCTTACCATAAATACATTTGCAATACTGGGAGCAAACGTGGCTCCCATTGCCACTCCCTATTTTCTGAATATATTAATTGCACCCAAACCAAAAATAATTTTTGGACATGGCAAATTGCAAACAAACAATCCATCACAAATTCAATTTGATCCCCTGGTAGAACACTTTGCTTAGTTAAAAATATTAGACCTTCCAACTTGGGTATATTGGCATACAGTGAAGCAACATCAGCAGTTACAAGAATACAACTGTTCTTATATCCAACATCCCATAATACATTAATCACATGCTTGGTGTCCCTCAAATATGAGGGACGAGTTACGACAGGCTGTAAAAAATTATCAATATAACAGCCAAGATTCGAAGTCAATTCCACTGATGATAGGTCTTCTCTGGGGTTTGCAGGGATCTTTATGTCCCTTAGGCAGGTAACAAATTACCAGGATTCCCTTGTTGTACCCTTAATCAATCAAGTTGTTTAACCCCTTTTTTAAACTCAACAGTTTAAAGTTAGCAAATCAAAGATATTGTGGTTTAACCTATTTGCCCAGTAACTAGTATGGAGCACACTGTAGTTTTAATAATCTGCTGGCTTATTATAACTCTCAGATGTAATTATGGATTTTCCAAGAAAAGTTTGCATGCTCTTCCTCTTTATCAAGTGCATCATGAAGGTTTCAGCTGGACTCTCTTATTTATTTATAATACATCATGGATAATCTATTTAGCAAAACATGACACTACTGTTTCCTTTGTAATGGCTGCAGTAGTTTGGTAGAAATTGGAATTTTAATGGTGATATCTCAACTCTGGAAAACCGAAGATATGTAAGAATTCATCTTGTAATTGCATTTGTCTGCAAACATATGTAACGCAAATATGGCATTTAGGTAGAATTGGCGTTTCATTTTAGAGACAAGGCTTTTTAGAGCACTGTGCAATTTCCAGTATAAATATTTCTTTATTTTAACATTTCTAACACCAGGGCTGTGTGAAAGGCCACAAAAACATTCCATAAATAACCAAAAAAATGTTTGTTTCTGCTGTTCAGTTGAAGGCAATTAAAAAAAAGCAGATTACATGAGATGTAAAAATGTTATCTAATGCCAATGAATTTAGAGGCTTTTACTGAAGTTCTCTTTTACCCTTCTAATTAATTGAGTAAAGTATACTTGTTTTTACCTATTAAGAACAAATCTCAGTAAACCTCAGTATTTATATATCCTAGAGGTATTTTCTCTAATTATTATTAGAAAAAAGTTATAGCAATACAGTGACCCTTAGACATTTTGACAAGTAAGGTTTTATTCACACCTTTTGTGGAAAACCACAGATCAAAAATGCTCACAGTCTTCAAAATATAGAGGGTCATTCACACAGCTGCTGTAGTTGTTTCCTATTGGCCAACACCTGCCAGAGTCTTCTAGCAGGTCCCAGCCAATGAATAACAACTCGGCGGAGCCAGCTGTGAGATCACGACTGGCTCCGCCCAGCTGCCAGTTGCAAGGCTTTTAGCCGGCCAATGGCCGGCCAGTCGGCCCGCTTTGTGTTTCACTTCGGCTCATATGCCTGAATACCCCATACAGCAGCCCTTAGGTCCTACTTAACTGCAGGAATCTGGCGGCCGAAGCTAGCCAAAGGCCACCGAAAATGATGTGTATTACATAATTATGTGTATTACATAATTTCCAGTGTCACTGTTTACATTCTCCGACTCCTGCAGCCAGGAGAAGAAGCTGGTGAAGCAGATACTGCTTTTTTTGGGTGCCTAGGTGACATTAGTTGTCTGGCAGACCCCTGATGTCTCCATAAAGAGGACTTGTCACACAATATTTGCTATTACATAGGGGGCGTGTTAGCCCCCTATATGAAAGTAATAAAGTGTAAAAAAAATGTAAAAAAAAGCACAAAAAATGTTTAACCCCTTTTCGTGACTGACGATGTACAGTGTATCGGGCTGTTTAAACAGACTCCCGGAGGCTTTTGCCCGGGCTCCGTTGCCCCTCCTACGGGCCCGGGACCGGCTTCCTTGGTGTCCGCGGGGAGTTGGGGAGGAGATCAACAAACTTCCGTTCATCAATCCCCTCCCCGTTCTATGGGACCGGGAGCGATGCAGATTGCATCACTTCCGGTCCCTGGGCTGTCAGTTCTGGGCTCCTGCAGCCCAGCTATAAGCTTTTGAAGTGCAATCTGCACTTCAATAGCTTATTTATATTGTGCAGGACCCCCAGCATCACCTTAAAGAGTACCTGTCACATGGGGGGGCTTGTAAGCCCCCCCATGTGATAGCAGTCAAAGTACAGTAAAAAAAAAACAGTTTTTAAAATTCAAATGAAATAAAATAAATCTAATAATAATAAAAAAAATTAAAGTCCCCATGAGCACGTGCGTCGCCACGTAAACATGCGTCGGGTGCACCTACGTATGAAAACGACGAACGTGCTACACATGTTGGGTATCGCCACGCACGCCAGAGTGAGAGCAATAATTCTAGGGCCGGTATTTTGGGGTATCTCTAAATTGATGACCTGTGGGGGCTTTTAAAGCTTCTTCTATGGACTTTTTGGGGTACTGCAGTTTTTCGCCATTTCACAGACGCGCGCAATTTGTAAACTGGGCATGTTGGGTATCGTTTTTTCGTTCTAACCTCATCTTTTATATTTCATTAAAAAATGGATATTTTGTTTGTGTTTTGGGGCATTTAATTAAATTTTTCACTAAATTTTGGGGTTTAATAAGGAGTTGCGATAATTCTAGGGCCATCAATCACTGTTAGCACTAAACTGATGAACAATAAAAGCTTTTAGATAAAAGTTGCCTATGGGTATTGTAGTTTTTTGCAGTTTCATGGGCGAACACAATTTTTAAGGCTTGACATGTTTGGTATCTGTTTACTCGACGTGACCCCACCTTTTATATTTTGCCAAAAAATTGAGTAGTATATTCTGCTGCTATGCACTATGATCGGCCGAAGCTATGGCTAGATCCTTCAGCAGCTTAGTGAATAGACCCCTAAATTTCATTTAAGTCTATTTGATCCTAAAAATACTATTTTGATAAACATTTGTGTAAATACTGTGCAGCATAAAAAATTGCAATTAGCATGTTTTTATAAGCAGTGCCTCTGCTTTCGGAAAATATATAATATGTTTGGGGGTTTAAAGCTGTTTTTTAGCCAGAAAAATCTGATTTTTTCATGTGTGTGCAAATGTTAAGAAATTTCTCCGGACAGCAAGTGTTTAAAGTCTGTGGGTCAGAATGCTTAATTATGCCTGAAAAGAAGCTCATTTAACTTTTTGTGCTGCAGTCATCAGGCTACAAGTAACAATATGATCAGATGTGAACAGGGGCCATTGAAAACAAAGGGATTTTTCTTGTTGAGCATTGTAGCATTTGGGCAATTGAACTACAGAATACTTAGGTGTTAATGGGGCCTTATTAATGTCTAAGTGCTATTTATACTGATAGCCACCGAGCCACATTTGTGCCAGCTAAGCTGATAACATAACACCTGGGTGTCCACCCTAGCTACAAATGATCCTTGCTGTCTGCACTGACACTATATAATCTTTAAGGAAAAGATACACATTAGATTTTATTATGGTTATTATTATTATTATTATTATTAATAATAATAAAACACAATCTGTCTATATATTTATTATGAAAACTAAAGGCACACAGTAATATTCAGGGTAAATCCAGGTTCAGACTGCTTTTCAATATTACTATTCACACCTGTCTAATGAGTTTCACTATGCCATGCAAGTGAAGGAAGTATAAAATTCAGCACTGAACTTCTTTGTGACACTTTTACATATTCCTTAATTGTCAGTTTTTGCAGAAACTTTTTTATATTCAATAGTACTGTCCTTACTGAGATACAATTGACTGGATTTGGTTCTTATGCGGATAATATTAGTTTGGGCTTTACAATGCCCAAACTAATATTTACAATTCATTGAATGCCCTTCCGTACCTGCTTTCTGGTGAGATTACACTAATGTATGATTGATATTCTTATAAGAAGCTATCTTATGCACTGAACATCCAAAAACAGTTTGACTCTGCAAAGGTAATTCCAAGAGCTTTAGTGTGTAAGATTAACCTATTACATTTCCCCATAGGGTGCACCATCTTTCATGTCTGTATTAGAGATCTTGTACATTTTCTACTGAAAAAAAAGACAATATTGGTCTTTCCATGCCGTGAGTAGTTAAAGTAGTCACTGGCAGCAATTTAACTTGGAAGTGTCAGTCTTAACCTCATTCAGTGCTCAATGTATAATATATGTGTCTCTCATTGTCTGTCTTTTTTTTTTTATTAAGGATATTTCAGCATAATGTGATTGTGGCTCTTGATGTATTGAACAGTTTGTTTATGGCACTCTAATGAAAAAAAGCTAAACTTTTTGAGGTTGTTTTTAATTCCAGGTGCTGCAAAACCAGTGATTTACGGCCAGATCCTTTGGCAGCTTCGTGAATAGACCCCTATATAAGTCACAATTAGAACATATTACTGCAGAGTCAATGGAGTAGTGTCATAATCAGTAAATTACAATAAAAGAGTTAGGTTGATAACTGTAAATCACTTTTTTGAAGTGAACAAATGCTATATGAAATTATAATATTGATTAATTTTTCACATACAAAACAAAACACTACAAACATAACAAACATATTCATTATTCCGAAATTCTTACAATCAATTACATTTCATAACTTTATGTATGATATTATTCATCACCTCTTTAAAAAGAGACCCCTCCTCTCCTTTCTATTTTAAACTCCCCATTCTGTAATGGTGCATGTGATATAATCAAGGGGAGGTTCTTTTTATACCAACTTAAGGAACTACCCAAATACCCTCGCAAATTAAACATATTACTAACGAATGCTATATTTAGGATAATGTAAATCATAGATTAAACCTTGACAAAAACTACATTTTTAAAATAAACCCAAACGTTTAGCATTGTAAATAATTATATCAAGATGTTTAAACTATACATGTAGCTCACAGGGATACATGAACCAGGAAAGTCCAACAGGTAGCTTGTGAACCCCACATCTAGCACAGAAACCTATTGAAGTCTATAGGAGAATCTTGCTACTTTTGCAAGCTTTTGTTAAAAAAAGTCATGGGTAGCTGGCCACTGTCATCGGGGACATGTACTAATGCAAACAAAAATAAATAAATATTGCATTCAGCAAGCAGAGGGTCTTTTAGTATGGCTTAAAGTGCAAAATTGAAAATACACAATTCCTTTAAATAACATGGCTTGGAGATGCCATAAAGCTGCACATGAAGTTACAGAACCTTTCAAAATTGGCATTTATAAAAAAATAAAAAAGTGGAAATGCTGTAGGATTTCCCTTATAATTCAGACCCTTATCCAGGCATGCAGCCTGGGCAGCCAGAAAAGAAAGGGCAGCGACCCTGCAGTCCCTACTTCCTGAACCATACCAGACCACATTCCTGTAATGCTAAACTGAGTGGTTGTTAATTTACCTGGGTAGGATCGCAGCTGCAGAGGTCGTAACACACATCAATTGGTTTAGGACCAATAGTAACACAGGAAGTCTCCAATTTTGATTAGGGTTACCACATAAGTTGCCATGCAGTGAAGTACAAACTTGGTATACCTTGAGAATTGTGTGGTAGGTCACAAAATATATTTTATATGGAAGTGGTACAATACAGTGTTCTTGGTATAGAGGGTTGAAAGGATGTATTACCTCATACACCCAGTAGAGAATTATGCAGATTCTGTGTTCCTTTACACAGGGAATTGAGTCAGTTTTAATAGACTGATGCATATGCAGAGCAGTACATGTAAGCACACTCTTCCTGCACACGGATTACATGCAAGATTGTACAGTCAATTGTGAAAGAAGTAGATACTTGCAGTTAGCAGTAGAAGCACTCTGGATCCTGTAAATGGAGTCAACAGCATGATGCCATATGAGGACATGAGGTTGAGTAAGCAGCTTCAGGCAGGGAACCTTTTCCACACTTGCTGTCCAGTTTTATGGTAAGGGACCTGTTAGTGTCCAGTAAGGAAGAAGCTGTCAGTATCGTGCTGAGTCGGGAGATCTGAAGGTAAGGCAGCAGTGTCAAAGCGGAGAATTGCTCAACATCTTGTAACATTAACAGGATGCCGAGCAATTAAAATCCTGCAGCTTAAATCTGACAGCCGGCTGGAAGGAGGGGCAGCTTGACACATCGGGTTTGGTTGGTGGTGGACGTTTACTACGGACCGACGTGAGGTAAGTTTATCACAATACCTTTCAACATTGCGAGGGTACCTTGTAAAAGGGAACAGGTGCCTAAGCCTTTGTAAGACCTGAGTGCAGACACCCCAGTCAGAGTAAATAGTGGGCTAGTGTAACTATACCTTTAGCAGTGCCCCTTCCCTTAACCCCTTCATGACTGAGGCCTTTTTTTCATTTTTTGCACCCATGTTATATTCCACATTTTAGGCCTGAAAATGACTTAAAACCCCCAAACATTATATATTTTCTGAATGCCAAGACCCTATAGAATGGTGGTAGGTGCAAATTTTTATGTTGCGCAATATTAGCGCAACTCCTTATTAACCAGTTGACATCCGCGGTGTTAAACCCCCTTCCCATCCAGGCCATTTTTCAGTATTCAGCGCTGCGGTACTTTAACTGACATTTATTCCGTCATGCAGCGCTGTACTGAAATGAATTTTATACCCTTTTTTGGGGACAGATAGAGCTTTCTTTTGGTGGTATTTATTCACCACTGGGGGTTTTATTTTTTTACTATATTAAGGAAAAATTACCGAAATTTAAAAAAAAAACAGTTTCCCCTATATTAAATGATAAAACATTTATTATTACCCAATTTTTTGGTAAAATATAAAAGATGGGGTCACGTCGGGTAAAAAGACACTAAACATGTCAAGCCTTAAAATTGCGTGCGCGCGCGAAACCTCAAAAAACGATAATACCCAAAATTGGCCCTAGGCGACGCTTTAAAAGCTGTTACCGCTCATCAGTTTAGTGTTATCAGTGATTGATGGCCCTAAAATGATTGCTCTCACTGCGACGTTCGCGGCGATATGTAACAT
>NW_017306617.1:1208138-1226377 GCF_000935625.1 Nanorana parkeri | reverse complement strand
GGGGGGGGACGGCCCCTTCTACGGGACACAGAAGCAATCTGGCGACAGGTAAGTCGCCAGAATCGCTTCTGTTGTAAAGCCGACAGTCGGTCTTTACAAGTTTAAACAGACTAGTCTGTGTAAACAGCCCCTTTGTCAGTCACGAAGGGGTTAAGGCAAGCAGGTCTACCAGCAATAGGTTGCCCCCATGACATAAAACTATATTCACTGGATGTAGAATGTCACAAGCGTACCCAAGATAAAGGTAAAGGGTGGTGTTTCAGTGATGAACACTCAAGGGGTCAGACACACTGCTGGCTGGTCAAACAAGGTGGACCTTAGACTGGTAGCTGGCACCTGACAGACAGGTGAGATTTGGGGTGAGTAGTAATGGCCAGGTCAGGTGGCAGACAGTCAGAATAATCTGTGAACATAGCAAAGGCCAGGGGAGGTGGCAGACTGTAAGAGTAATCCATGAACATAGCAATCCTTTACAATAAGATATATAGGCCTTCCAGGTGAATTAAATGGACAACCTGGCAACCAGGACACAGGCTGCTGTTCAGAGGAGAGATGCTGCATTCTGTTGCCTAGTTTTGTGGGCCACAAGCCACCACTGAGAGAAAAGAGAGTTATGAGAAGACAGCAGGGGCCGCCGATCGATATGTGAGTATCCAGGCTACATCTCATTGTCTAGGATGAGACAAATGTATATTTCTTGTTATGTCTGAACAAAGGAGGCCTTGACCCAGGAGTGATCTTCAGGGTAGCCTTTCCAATGTATGAGGTACTAAATGTAGTTTCTGACCATTCTGTAGTCCATGATTCTATGAACGCAACAGTCCAAGGGTGTACAAGTTTCAGCAAGGAGACTTGAAGCAAATTAGGGATTTTTAAGAAGGGAGATAGTTTAAGATGAAAACAAACTTTCAGAATATTCATGTACCAATGAACCTGGGTGCTAGCTTCCATGATGGCACTATGAAAGCAATATTCTTAGTTGGGAGCCACACAAAGTCACAGGCCTTGAAAACAGGATATGGGCAACAATGAGCATATGCAAAGATCTTCTGGGAGGATGCTGTGAATGCCAGATTATTATGCGCAGTCTTCCAGACCTGGGAGAAGTTTTGGATCACCAAGATGGCACTGTGGACATTGGAAGACATTTTGGAGAAGAAGCAGAGCTTTGAATGATATCCGAGAAAGGAGACTTGTTTTTGTGGAAAAATGCATTTCCCATAGACAACACACACATGTCTGACGTGTTCAGAAAGAGAGGAGGAGATAAAGAGGATGTCATCCAGGTAAACTACTAAAAATTTGCCCTCATTTTGCCAAATTATATTGTTGACAAACTCTTGAAACACAGAGGAGCTTGGACTGGTAGCAGCTGATTGGCAAACTGGTGAAATCCAGGGTCAGTAGCAAAGGCCAGGTCAAGCGGCAGACTGTAAACATAATCTCTGAACATAGCAATGGGTCATTGCAGGTGGAAGACACTTGTTGCCCAGCATTTGAAAAGCATACTGAGAAAAATACAAGGTGGCTTTGAGTAGGCACTAGGCAGAATTAGTAGACACATACAGTTTTCTGTTGGTTTTGAGGTACTCCACAGAAATGGGATTTTTTTACGGTGCCAACAATCTAGTAACACTTATATATTAAAAAATAATTGTTTTATTGTGATATAAAAACCAATAATCATAAAATCATTGTATAAAAGTATTCTGGTATAGCACAATCACAAATGTACATTAGCCCTGTTGGTGTAGATCATATAATATTATATAGGTACATAATTTCACATTTATAATTACACCCTCCTGGGTCCATGATGATTTCATTAACTTCAATAGTGTGATTAGGATGGCTAATGTTTTCAATAAGCTTTATCAGGATCATCATCAGGGGCATTTTTCTAGTGTTAGATAAATAACAATTAATATACATGTATTAAATTAACTATCACTCTCCATTGTCATAAGTAACACTTTACAGTACAACTTACTTTTGAATTCACAAAAATATATGTAGTGGTTGCTGCATTCCTAGGGTGATAAACGCTAAGGGGGCTTGCGAGGGGGGCTGTTGGGGAGGCAGAAAAGCCACCAGGTTGAATATATCAAGATACAAGACAAAGTGCTCAGTAATTAACCAGGAGACTAAAAAGAAAATATAGTTCACCACCCTTGTGAAGCACTCTTACTGTTTACTGTTGTCAACTATATCTATCATTCTTTATAATGGTTTTCACCTTTCTTCCCACTAAGGTGGCTAACATAATGTAACATCAAGCAAAAATGAGAGAATGAAAAATGGCACCATCTGTTTTTTTTTTCTTATCTAAAGAAAATAGCAACTTTAACAGATGAAAATTGCTTTGTTCTTGTCCTGCATCACCTGCCATTTGGTCTTCCCTCTATGCCATGACTGTGCAGGGATGTATGGGCTCTTCTGTTGTCAGCTACAAACTTTTGTACTTGGCAGCTGCTACAGAGTAAAGAACTGCTTATCCATAAAATATGTCTGTAAACCCCGATTAAACTGTGTCTTTGTTAAAATGGCTTTCCTGATTTGAAATAAATCTCTTCTATTTTAAACGGGGCAATCCTAGATCAAGCTGTTATGCTTCTTTTACAAATATACATACAATCCCTGATTCCCATCTTTCCTTGTAAATCAAATCTCTTATTGTATTTTGTCTTTATTTTGAGCATCACTATGTTATAGTGAAGCCTGAATACAGAACACCAACCTTTTTACTCAAAAAGAAAAAAAAAACAGTAAATTTGTGAACTTGTTAATATTTTATTATAAAACTTCCTATCTTATACTCCTCAGCACCATCTAGGGGCTTTCTTATCGTGCAAATGGCATCTGGCCAGCTATTTCGTGTGCGTAGAACATTTAAAGATAAACCCATCACTGTTTTGTTATGACTGTTTGTGAAATTCATTATACTTAGTACTAGGGATGCTCCGATACCACTTTTTTAAGACCGAGTACAAGTACCGATACTTTTTTTTCCAAGTACTCACCTATACCAATTACCGATACTTTTTCTTAAAGGGACAGGCCACATTTTTTCTAAAGCAATACAAAATCATGATTTTAGGTCAGTTTCTTAATATTATGAAATGAACATGAAATGAATATTTATCATACCATTGCTAACTAAGGCCTGTATCCCCATAGTGGGGGAAATAGATGAGCACTGTATAGTGTCTTGTTTCATTGAAGACGCTATGGAGGTTCTTTGTGCAGCGGTTTTGGGTCCTTGAAGTTGGCGGACGCGGCACAGGTACTCGTTTTTTTGCAAATACTCGGTATTGCCGCCAATACCAATGCTTGTATCGGTATCGGAGCATCCCTACTTAGTACTAATTCAAGGTAAATATAATACTAACATTTCCCAGCACACTTACCTGCTAGTCAGCAAATAAATAAATACATTCTACACTGTTTTACCAATTTATATTTCTACTGAAACATGTCTGTACAGTTTTTACAAACACTACTGAGACGTGATTCACAATTAATACAAAGTAAAATTGCATCAAAGTAACATAGTAACATCATTAATTAATGGATCAAATGAGTTACCTTTAATCCACACAATCCTTGCACGTAAACAAAATATGTTCCTATTTACCCCAATTAACCCTTGGTTCAACCTAACCAGTTCTAATGAACTCCTTGTCCACTTAGATTTACTTTTTCTGTTTTTTTGTGACCTTTTTTATTCTTTCTGTTAGTTTCTTTTTGTCTCACTAAAAAAATGTGCTCTCCATTACAAATCATCCCTTTATTTTCTATATGTTACATATTCCTGCCAAGGGGCTGAGGAGCTTGTGCTCCAGCTCGATGGTGAATACAAGGCTCTCTCCCAGGAGTGATGGATATTTGTAGTCTCATTGAATCATGAGTTTAAAGTTACTGCAAGTGGATGCGTGCTATCTGGAATTGTCTGTGCAAACTAAATATAACTAACAATGCAGCTATAGCCAGTAGTCATACATATACATTAAGCTTCACCTTGATCATTGGTTTAATATACATATTTACATTGACAAATTAAATAACTATAGCGATCACCCTCAGTTAGATGACTCTGTTGGGTCCATCCTCTAGAGTTGTCTTCGCTCCAATGACTTGTCATCAACTATTTCAGTGATACATTTCTCTTCCTGTCCCCTGTGAAAATGTACATGTGGGTGAATTAAGATTTACAGAATGATTATAACCTGTATAGAGTGAGTCAGTTGTAGTTAGAAGGAAAACCCCCAAGGTTCTCCTATGATAATTCTATAGAATGTGAAGTGGTAAATGCCATGAATGTTAATGTTTTAATGAAATCTAAATAAATATGTTCATAATAGATGTAGTTATAGTGGTATTGTTAAAGTCTACAATTCTTTCCATTAGTTCAAATTTGCTGTCTTTCAGCGGATTATTTAACCCACTATTTAAACCAATTCTTTGGTAAATAACCTTACAAGTTTTCTTACTTACTTAGTATTCAAAAATACTAAGGGGATTATTCACTAAGCTGCCGGAGGCAGCCGAGTGAATAACCAAAAAAAGAGGGGTGGAAAGAAGCGCTGCAACCCTGGGATTCTTTGTGTAGAACAATAAAAACTTTAAAATAATGTTGACGGAAAACTCACTTTTGGACGGACAAGATGTAGTCTTGCAGTTGAGGAGTGGAGGCTGTATGGATCGCTTAGCGGCATCTGTGGCCGGTCTGTGTGGGTATGAAGAACGGGCTACATGGTTGTTCAGCAGTCCATTGGTGTTCCCTGGTGGTTGTTGTGACTGGGGGGTCCGTTGGGACAGAGTGAATTGTGCTTGTTGACGTGGCACTCGCCGTCAGGTGCAATGAGAGCTCAGCTGGCCAGGCTGCCACTCGTCGGCTGAACGGGAGCAGGAATGCCGCTGTAGAGCGGTATCGCAATGGGTCTGCGATCGTTGAGGAAGTGTTGTAGGGATGTGCTTGAAAGTGATGGACACTGCGGTCCGTGAAGAGAAGGATTAGGCTACGTGTTTCGAGGTTTTGGACCTCTTTGTCAAGCCAGAAACCCTCACAATCTGAGTGAATAACCAAGCCTTATTGAAGGGAGCCGAACCCCTTTTGGCTATTTACTTCAGCTGTGTATGGCTTTTTTCACCCCTACATCGGCTGGCTTCGACTCCTTCCCGTTCGGCTGAAAATAACGGGTCTATTCAATAAGCTGCCGAGGGCAGCCAAGTGAACAACCGACCCCAAGTTGAGTGAGCCGAACACTGTTCGGCTATTTACTTCTGGCTGGTACAGCTAATTTCAGCCGTACATCGGCTGAAATCAGCCGTACATCGGCTTGCTTCACATGGCTTCGGGTCAGCATGTTGCTGCTGCTCAGCATGTTCGGCCGACCCGAAGTGCAGAAGGAGTTCGACTCCTGGATCGGCTGAGCCGAACCTCCGGCAGGCTACTCACTGCTGTTCGGCCTATTCTTATAGATGCCGAACAGCAGTGAGTGACAGCTAGCTCCGCCCAATAGTTTCCTATTTTTTTTCCCAAACATTTTTATTGCTTTTTCATGCGAGTCATATATAATACAGAGCATTACAACACCACAGAGTGGGAATTAAAATTACAAGGTATTTTGACACTTTATACAGGTCCTATGTACATATTGTTAACACTTGCAGGTAGGGATGTCCCGATACCGATGCTAGTACCGGTATCGGGGCCGATACAGGGCATTTTCAGGAGTACTTGTACTCCTGAAAATGCCCCGATGCCTAGATCAGATACCGGGCGTTTACATTTTTTTAACTAGCTTCGGCCATTGACCCCCATAGCCCCTCCCCCGGAATACCTCTCCACCAAACGAAGCTTCCTCTCCGCTCTGACCTCTCGGTAAGTGTGACAGCATGGTGGGGGTAAGTGTTGTGTGGACAGTCTCTTCTCCCTGCTGGTGCTGGCTGCAGAGCTCGGTGTCCCTTTCACAGAGCGCTGTAGCCAGCACGAGAAGGCAGAAGAGACTGCAGCTGTGAGTTCACCTGCATTACTGAAAAATGGCCTGGATGGGAAGGGGGTTTAACACCGCGGATGTCAACTGGTTAAAGAGAACCTGTCACCTCCAATGCATGCAGCACTATTGAGAAACTGCCCTAAAATCATTAGTCTGTATTGTTTTATAAAAAATGTCACATGTCCCTTTAAGAAAAAGTATCGGTAATTGGTATCGGCAAGTACATGAGGGACAATACTTGTACTTGGTCTTGAAAAAGTGGTATCGGGACATCCCTACTTGCAGGGGTGTTGAAATATCTGCGACATACAGTGTAAACATATACATCAACAGTAGAATTAAATGCAAAGAAATGAAACCAAACCAAAAACAAAACAAAAAATTAAAACCCAAGAACATATTCCATACATGTCGAAAAGTAATCCCTGTCCAGAGTGCCCGTGTACGAAGCCTACCATAACCCGTCCGGGTTGTCAAGGGTCCAGGTTAGGGCAATAGTTTCCTATTGTCCAGCGGGTCTGCTGCCGTAAAAAAAAAAAAAAAAAACCCCTCTCCCGGGCGCTCTGGGAGCCCTCTGCTGCTGGACCTGATGGAGAACTGCAGTAGAGGCCGGGTACAATGCTAGTTTACTATTGTCAGCACCTAGGACGTTTTTTAGAGGGAGAACCTCAACTGTGGAACTGGCAAGAATGAGTCACCCGCTCTGGAGGTAAGTGGGCAATCAGTCGGGCCCTCCTGGCGTCACTCTCAATCTAGGGCGGAGAGTTAGGAGTGGTTGACATCATGGGCCCGTATTATCGAGATGGTAGTTAGCTACAGTTAGTGAGTAATGTTGGGGTATTACTTCATACCCCCCTGAGTACTTGAGTTAAGGGTATATACAGCACAGTGTTCTAAGAGTACGCATGGCAGAGCCCAGTTGCCCAATCACAGTCCTTAGTATAAATAACGCAAGTGTTAGGTAACAGTTATAGACAGATCCTAGTGCAGTATAAGTATCACTTAGCTAGAGTATATCTCCATGGCACAGCAAGAACATGCAGAACTGCATAACATGGCAGGGTACTTGCGGTTCCCAGGGGGGATAGCAGCTGTCGGTCGCTGGCGTGTGGGGGAATCTGTCCCGTGGTAGTTAGTCCAGGCAGGGTTTAATGAAGGAGGGAGGCTTCAGGCCTCTGCAGGGTTGCCGGCGTTCGGTGGTAGCAGGTGTGAGGTCCAAAATAAGCGAACACCTTACCTTACGCCCGAACCGGCTTTTAAAGGCAATCGCGGAAGTGCGGCTGGGAGGAGCCTCACGCCGGACACAGCACTTCTGCGTTCCACCGTGGAGCGCAACGGCGCCGCAGTATATGTCACTGTCTCTGCGCCGGCTGCGCTTCACGCCGGAACGCAGTCCGCGAATCATTACAACTATTGGCTATTGCAAATTAAAATAGCCAATAGTAATGTAGCAATGCATTTCAATGGGATTTTTTTTCTTTTCTATTCTGACATCGCTCCGTGTCAGAATAAAGAAAAAAAAGAAACAGCAGTGTTTCTCTCCTTCGCGGCCGGGAGCAGGAGACTCCCAGGGCGCCAGGGAGAGTTAGCTGTTTGGAGATCAGTGTCCCTGGTTAACCAGGGACGCTGATCTCTCTGCAAGTGGCCGGAGCCAGCCGTAAGATCACGGCTGGCTCCGCCCAGCTGTCAGAAGCAGGCTGTCGGCCAGCTTCGGCTTTCAGCACGGCTCAGCCGAGCCGATGCATATGCGTTCGGCTCGACTGAGCCGCTCGGCCACGTTCGGGAGCTGTACGGGCTATAGTGAATAGCCCGTACAGCACCCTTCGGTTCCACTGAACCGAAAGGGTCCTGGGGACGAAGCTAGCCGAAGGATCGGGCGAAGCTATGGCTAGATCCTTCGGCAGCTTTGTGAATAGACCCCTAAGTGAAGGACACATTCGCTTCAGGCGATCCAACATCTGGATCAGCTGAGGCAAGCGTTTGGCAGTTCACTCCCTGCTGTTCACCCCTTTTCTCAGAGGGGCCAAACAGCAACGAGTGAATAGTCATTTTGTTCGCTATCTCAGAGGTAGCTAACAGAAACAAAAAAATGTTTTTCTCCATTTGTTTACATTTTGCGGGGAGAGCGGTCTGCTTTGGCATACTGTTCTCCCCGCTTCAGCTGTGTGTTCGGCACATATCCTTTGGTTATGTGTTTGGCGCATATCCTTCAGATGCTGTAAGGTGTATTGTGAGCCCTTTGGTTCAGCTGAACTGAAGGCTTCCCATAGTTGAAGCGAGCCAAAAGATTAGCTGAACGTTCGGCTTAATCCTTCAGCTCCTTAGTAAATAACCCCCCAAATTGCTGAAAAATAACAGTTGATTTGCCAGGAACCCTGTGATCTTCTAACTTTATGTTTGGGCTAACAACACAGTGCCTAAACTATAAGCACGATAAAAAAAGGGGTGATCATGCATACCTTCTTTGCTACTGCTATTATTTATTTGCCACAAATATTTTACAATTTAGGTTTTATGTTATGTTAGTATATGTTAGTATATTAATATCGTCGGAGGCTGCGGTGCCGCTCCAAGAAGCGGGTGGAGGAAACAGACAGCGATCGGCGCTGCCGAAGCGGCGGAAGTCTCCCCCCCCCTGGATTTCCACTCGCCCCCACGCAATTTTCACTCGCCAATTGCGAGGGGGCGAGAGGAAATTTTGAGCCCTGATATAGTGTATATATATACAGTATATTAGTATATGAGCCTTAATCTTTGCCTATGGTACAGGAAACATACTCATTTATCCAACGTGTTCAACATGCTGTCTGATTCTTTAATTTTTAACCCCCATTGTGCAATGCTCCTTTAAAACAGAATTCTTACCCACATTACAGTTTTCTCTCAGTGCTTCTCTAATGAATAGTTCATTAGATTTGGCATGTCCGTCTCTCTGAATGCACACTCAGTCCTAAGTGTGAAAGGTGTAGAGAAGACATTATTAATCAGTTTATCTCCAGCTGAGTCCAGGTGTTGCTCATTAACATTTGATAGTGCTATAACATTATGGTACCAAAACTACTGATGGTTATCATATAAAAATGGAAAATGTTATTATCATGACTCAGAATTATGTTTTTTTTCTAAATCATGATTTTACGTAGCAAGAATATTCAACATTAAAGAGAACACTTTTATATGTAATATAGTATCTTAAAAATGTATGATAATTCTTAAACGTAAGCTTTATATGGCACAGTTTGAAGCCTTAATTATTTTATGTTTTACTTTAGCTCTGACATTCAGCAGCATGTAAGGTAGGCTCTGGGTTTGAACCCAGAACTTCAGTACCTGCTCCTTAACTATGAGCATATGGCAATGGCAGCTATTCTGGCAAGACTTCTATGTGTATTTATCTTGTACTAGCAAGTGTTTGCTTATTGATTGGAAGGTAGGCATACCATTCAAAAATTACAGTGCATGTATTAATAAATGCATTATTTCATAAATATTTAATATCATTGCATTAACATGTTTTAAAATACCACACCCTGCATTGTGTCTGTTATTTCTAAACAGTGTTTTACAATAGGGGAAATAAATAAAAATGCATATCTAGAAATGAAGAGAGTAACCAGACTCAAGTAAATTAGTATTAACTAGAACCTCCCACTCATATCATAAAGAAAAGCACCATAAGGAATGAGAGAATGTGAGTATGTGTGTATCAGACTGGACCTGTCTACTAATGCTGAAGGTAGAAGTAAACTAAAATATACTTATAAACATTGTAGGTATTCATTGTCTTGACAGCAACCTGAGCATTTTTTCATTAAACAAAGATCCACACATCTTTAGTGTGATAGAGATTTAAGGAAATAAAAGATTCCCAATCTCTAGTAAACAGAGAATTAAACACTGTGATATTCTGTCTCAGAAGTTAGACGTATACCCTCTTTAGTATTAAGAGTGATTGGTAAGGTTCAGTGTTCAGTTCACTGTCTGGTTTGGCAGGAAATTAGATAAAGTAGCAGGATATAGTTCTATCTCTGGAAGTTGTCTATGTAATGGGATTCATGACACTTGGTCCCTCATTTTCAATAATACCTAGATCTAAAAAATACTTTCCCTTTTCTTGAAGTATCCTTGAATGCAAGGTTATCATGTTTCTAAAAGTCATCATCAAATTTAAGTATCTCAAAGGGACATGTCTGGAATAAAATGAGGAAAAGTATCTTATGCCAAGCCAAAAGGGAACAAGTTTTAGACAGTAACTGTAAGTGTATGCGCTGGGTCCTAGCTGATGCGTGCCTATCATTGGCATGATAATAGATAAAATTAATATTTTTAGTCACTGACATTTGACAAGATTTAATAACAGTGGATTTGATATATTGAATGTGACATTGCTTTCCTTTGCAGTTGTCTTTGTGTGTCTCATTTGATCAAATACATTATCAGCCAAGTAATTTTTCTTATAGTGATGAATATGGAAAAATAGAAGTCAGACATTCCCCTGAGAGATTACCATTGGACATTAATTTGTCAAAATCATCGTATTACAGAAAAAAAGTAACATAAGTTAAATCAAGTCTGTTTCAGGTGCTGTCTGACCAAGATCCATGTTAGTAATGGCTAATCTCTAAATGGAAAAAAAAATCTTTTAAGGCAAGTGATACGGGATAGCATCCTTGTGTAAATGTAAGAGCTATGTGCGTCTTTAAGAGTGCAGATGCATTACACCAAGGGATATAATAAAGTGTGACCACCACTGAAGGGTACCTCTTGAACACATCATTGTTGTGCATTTAAAGTCTTATGATAAACTGTATGGTAACCATGGGATTTGTGAAAGGCTCCAGTGTAAAAATCATCCAACGGTCCTGATGCACATATACAGTATAGAAGCAGGGCATATTTGTAATAATGTGTTGTCCCTTTTTAATGCAGACAGACCACCAGCCATATTTCTAAAGTATCATGGAGGCAGCTAATACGTCTGAGGGTCACGACACTGCCTGGTTATGGCACTCAAGGGCTGTCATAATGCAGTTTGATCTATGGTATACTTTTTTGTAATGTTTTACACATTAAAAATAGCGCATGTTGCAATAAATGACGGTCATTCTTAAATGTTATATCACTTCAGGAAGCTACCTCCTGGCCTACATCTTACTTACTACAATTTATCTGGGGCAGGGGGTACCATGCCACATGCTTCTAAAAACATATTTTCAAGCAAAATATTAAAATAGGCCTTTAAGTTCCCCATGTAACTAACCATTATTATGCAGCTCAAATTTCTCCTCTATTACCATGTGACCCCTGACACCTCCTTGTGGGTAAATCTGGAAGTTGTGAAAGTGGCACCTATAGCTATAGATACACTGTAATAGACCTTACCAATACAATGGAAACATACAGACAACCTCATCTTAAAGCATTTCTTCAAAAGTGTGGAAAAACATTTAACACTCAGAATGATTCCTCTTTCATCCAGGATTAGGGCATGCCAATGCCAAATAAATGATATATTCACCCTCAGTGGTATTTTGAGTCTTGAATCTCTGTAAACTATAAACCTATAAACTACTAAAAAGCAGGATCCTGTTCTCCACTTCTAACTCTTCTTCCTTAAAACTACTCACCACAAGATGGGAGAATTCACAATGCCATATTTTTGGGAAAATCTTCAGGTTTATTTAGAAGACAGTACAGTAGTTTGGATATAGTAGAAAGCAAAAAAAAAAATGTTATCCAAACTTGAGAACTATTCTCTTAAGCTAAGCATAGAAAGCTTGAATGAAAAATGACTAAGATCTCTCTATATTAGGGATGAGTGGATTTGCTCACCTTACAGGGATTTGCACTAAATACAAGTAATGTCCAGCAATAGCAAATTTTCTGCTACAGTAAGCTAATATACTTTGGCAAATTCTCTGAGTGCCTTATAAGTTCACTGCCTGGTGCCATTTATGGGAAGCTAAATTGTATTCCATTTAGCAAGGAATGCATTTCAGTAGTGACTTCTAGTCATATGTGTCTAAGCCAATGTGAATTAAACTTGTATTAAAACTAGGCATGCACTGACACTGATACTAGTGCCAATACCGAGTATTTGGGCAAGTACTCGTACTCGCCCAAATGCTCCGGTATGTTTCCTAATACTAGAACTTCCGGTCAGAGGGAGATTTCCTATGACCGGCAGTGCCGCAAGGAAAGATGAAGCCGGGAAGCTGGCTCCATGCAGTTTGGCTGGCTTGGTGCTGATTGGCCGTGAAGCCAATGAGCCAGCAAACAAATCTAATACCATAGCAACACAACCCCCACCCTGCAGGCACCTAATTCCCCTCACATAGATCCTAAGCATTCTTTAACGTACCAGTCCCTCTGCCAGATCTGCCGTCTCCTGCATGCACACTGCACAGCAATCACGTGATCGGCACTCAGCCTGCTGCTGCGCATGCACATGGTTTCTGTAGCAGGCTGTGCACCTATCACGTGGGCGCTGTACAAAGGAGACGTGGGGAGATCTTGGAGTGCGGTGTCTGCCCACTTGGAGAGTGCTGGCCGAGGGACTGGTACGTTAATGAATGTGGATAAGGATCTATGTGAGTGGAATTAGGTGCCAGGTCGTGTCACCATATTGTCAGATCTGTTTGGCCGGCCTCGATGCCGATTGGCTGGGAAGCTGGCCAAACAGAAATATAAGTATCGGTACTTGTACTTAATACCGAAAAACCGGTATCGGTGCATGTCTTCTTAAAGCAGGTATGTCACAAGGGATAGGGAATCTTGAGAGACCTTTTTACTAGTTCAGTACAAAGCAGAAACAGAGCTCATATCCACCCAGTGGAGTAAATATAAGCCACTGCTCCTCCTTGATTTGTTGAGTTTTTCTCATGATCATGTTGTTGGTTAATGCCTATGAAAATTGTTCTCGACTTATGGGACATTTATTTTGGAACATACCCAGTGAATAAAATATTTGTATTTTTCATTGAAAAGGAAACAGTTGTAGATCTGTCACAACATATTTTCCAGCAGGCAGAAAAATATCACTAAGAGACCAGTAATACATTGTTCATGCTGTCTCCAATACAGAAACTGATTATCACTAACGATGCTCTAATCAGTCACATTCTAGCAAAGTGGCTATGTTTATATCAGCCTTACAGTTTATCCTCGGGTTTTCAGTCCAGTTAAATGAAAAAAGTATTGGACAGCCTTGATGTCATGTCATGTTTGTACATTTTAACAGTTTATGTTACAATAATACTTATCACTTCATCTCTTCTTATTTACCCACTGCAAAATGACAGCTGAGTCTAGTTAGTAAGCTTTTTAAAACATACCCATGCCCCTTGTTTTGGAGTATGCAGGATATAAAAGATAAATGATTCGTTGATTGAATGTGAGTCAAAAATAGATAATTTGTGAATCCAAAAAACAGTTTAAATTTTCAGTGTCCGCAACACGTTAGTACTGATAAAAATCCCACACCGCAGTGTCCACGTCTAAGTCCCCTCTGGGATGCGCACTCACCAGACCAGGATATTCACAGGCAGAAGGAGATGATAGTTGGTGATCCTACAGTCGTTTCGTCCTCACCATATGGATCAATATTTTGTAAAAAAATATAAAAGGGACAAGAACTCCTCATGGTGTAGTCGATAGCATGCTTTATTAAACAAAAAAAAGTATCCACTTACATTTAAAATCGCTAAAAACGGCCGCTCACACGTCTGTGAGTAAAACCTCTGTACTTCCTGGTTGCGTGTGATACCGAGAAGTGTAGCCCCGCCCCGACGCGTTTTGTCATACATACAAAGACGTCTTCAGGGGGATCCCCCTGAAGACGTCTTTGTATGACGAAACACGTCGGGGATCCCCTGAAGATGTATTTGTATGATGAAACGCGTCGGGGCGGGGCTACACTTCTCGGTATCACACGCAACCAGGAAGTACAGAGGTTTTACTCACAGACGTGTGAGCGGCCGTTTTTAGCGATTTTAAATGTAAGTGGATACTTTTTTTTGTTTAATAAAGCATGCTGTCGACTACACCATGAGGAGTTCTTGTCCCTTTTAAAAAAATTTTACAAAATATTGATCCATATGGTGAGG
Organism: Nanorana parkeri; assembly: GCF_000935625.1. Classification (NCBI taxonomy): domain Eukaryota; kingdom Metazoa; phylum Chordata; class Amphibia; order Anura; family Dicroglossidae; genus Nanorana; species Nanorana parkeri. Next base: position 1,212,273 of record NW_017306617.1, on the reverse strand, counting down.
ACGAGATGACTGTAGGATCACCAACTATCATCTCCTTCTGCCTGTGAATATCCTGGTCTGGTGAGTGCGCATCCCAGAGGGGACTTAGACGTGGACACTGCGGTGTGGGATTTTTATCAGTACTAACGTGTTGCGGACACTGAAAATTTAAACTGTTTTTTGGATTCACAAATTATCTATTTTTGACTCACATTCAATCAACGAATCATTTATATTTTTACAGTTTTTGGATTCACAAATTATCTATTTTTGACTCACATCCAATTAACGAATTATTTAATATATATTTTTACCCACTTTTGAATTCACTTTGCTATATATCACTTTGATAAGCTTGAGATTTTTATAAATTTTTTGTATTTTCTGTATTTTATACCTGGAATTGTACATTTTATTTTGATGTATCTGTGCACGATTTGAGACTTTTATTCACTGGTTATTATTGATTATTAACACTTATTAAGTTTAATATGCCAACACTGATTTAATTCACTCACTGGTGATCCTGAGCGCTGCACATCCAGTTACATACTATTTGACCCTAGTGGCCCTAGTACAGCAGCTCTAATATATAGTTATTTATTTTTTCTTTATATTTTCAATTGTATATAGCGCGGATTATACATATTTCATTTATAATTTGCAAGAGCATTACTAAAGCACATCATCTTTTTTTCAAGGCAAGGACAAAATGGAGAATGTTTTAATACTACAAATTAGATGAAGAAAATATTTTAGTCCAGCACTCCAGATAAGCTGTCTGATCTGCTAAAGTTGAGATTACACATGGACTCATTTATGTCAAGTAAATATCTATGAATATCACCTGACACCAGACATTCTCCTGGATTTTATTCGATAAAAATAAGTATGGCTACTCCCAAAACAAGACCAGGCCAATATAACAGGTACTGTATCTACAGCACATGGACTGATATCCCTATGACTGGATGGCTTCAAACATGTGGGCCCCCTACCCGGTGTTATATTTGATTTTCAGCTCTAGGCCGACACTTAAAGAAGGGACTATAAACAAATAACATATATTGTCCTTTATAGATAATATTGACATCATGAATTAGAATGTAGAGACACGACCACAGGACTCCCCCATTGATGTTGGAGCTTTTAGTTCTTGAAGAAGGTGTTTTACAGAAGAGAAGACCAATTTCATGGCAAATGAACATACAAGACCCTTTCTTGGTATTAATTTTTATAAATATTATTTGCATCAGATGAAAAATGCATTTACCAGTTGACTGGAAGCAATGCCTGGCTTCTACTCCACCATCTGCAATGCATTATTTTGATCTCAAAGGGGTAGCACTTCTTTAGGCACAACTTTAATTACCTGTTTTTACTGGCTAGCATTACACGAGCTAGCACCAGCATGGCAGGGAATTTCCATACTCAGCTATTGAGCCATGGCAATTCCAGCCCATGTGCTTGTACTGTATTGCATATTGATGGATTGATAGACTGGAACTCTATTGCTGATATTCAGCATTTCTTATGTAACACTGTAGAACTTATTTAGCAAAAAAAGAACTGAGGATGAAAACAGGAGCAAACACTGAGCAGTAATCATCACACATGGTCAGGTTCAATCCTTCAAGCAAAACAAGAATTCTGATTATTGGCAGCTGCTTCACTTTTGATTCAGTTTCTTTTTGCTTCATATTTTTAAAGCAATCCTAATAGTAATATCTAATTAGCCCCTAAGATTTTTTCAGCTGTCATTTTAATATTGCAAGTTTAGATAAAAGGTATACTGTAGGCATGATACATAGTGTACAATCATTATTTTTAATCAAACGAAACACAGTAGATATGTGTAAAAGGAAACTGATTCTGATGGTACTAAAACAGGTCCAAAGAAAGTTTTTCATTGCTAGACATTGCAGTTTGTCACCAATAATTTAGGCTGATTTAGTTAGGAATATAAAGATTAAAACATATCTGAACCCAAAAACAATAATATAATATATTTCAGCTTGCTGATCTCTAAATGTGGTTGCTGCATTATTTTGTATGCTTTGTTTGCCAGATGATCCAACCAGTAGCACATGTCCTGGCCCTATGAAGAAGCAACAAAGCCACCCTTGGACAGCGGCGTTCTCAATCTGTATAGAGGGTAGTGTAAGATGCACTGGAAAATTTAGGTGGACTTGAATAACAAATTAAATCAGAACTCCAGCTAAAACTTTTAAGTAGTTATAACAACAATATGTTTCTTTTAAAAGGTATTACATTAAATATTAACTACAGTAAATGCAGTTTATCTGAATATTGCTAAAACATTCAATACAGTACCCGGCAAATGCTCAATTTACAAATTACATACATTGAAAAAATTGCATGTGCAAGGATGTAAACCTGGTTACAAGAACAGATCCAGAGGGTAGTTCTAAAGGTGTGAGGGAATTGCCCCAGTGTTCTGAAGCCAATTCTGTTTATCTTGTTCAGAGGTTGGAATAAATAGCTCAGTCCCATTGTTTTCTGAAGGAAAATCGGGGATGGAGAAAGATCTCTGGGTCCTTATAGATCACAGACTCAACAATAGCATACAATGCCAAGCTGCAGCTAGCAAAGCCCACAGAATACAATCATGCATTAAAAAGGCATTTAATCAAGAGATAAAACTATAATTCTTCCATTTTGCAAAACACTGGTTCAGCCTCATGTTGAGTATGTGGTTTGTTTTTGGTTACCAATCCTCTGGAAGGATGTCCTTAAACTAAAGAGAGAGTTCAGAGAAGGGCAACAAAATAATAAAGGGGATGGAGGACCTTAGTTATGTGGAGCAACAGCAGGGAGAGGGGCACTTTTCAGGGGATATGACAACCATATACAAATTTATCAGTGGGGACTGCAGTTTCAGGAACAAAATGTTTAATTAAATGAATCAAAGGAAGACACAAGGCCACAACATGAAGTTGGACAAGAAGCAATTTGAAAATCAAACTGTGTAAGAATTAGTTTTACTGTCAGAGCAGTAAAAATGTGGTACTCCCTTCTACAGTTAGTGGTATCAGCTAAGAGCATTGATAATTTCAAAAAATTGTATAAGATAGATATACGATAGATATATACAGTAGGTTGAACTGGATGGACCTTGTGTCTTTATTCATCCTTACCAACTATGTAACTATATAATAAATTATTGATGATTTTTAAGAGAACTGGTATTAAAAAAAAGATCTTCTATCATTGAATTCAGACACAGATCTGGTAACTTGTAAGGTAGATTAATTGCTAATGAAAATAAATGAGAACCCATCAATGTTTTTGGGAAGATTTATACAAAATATCTGCATCTCCAAAACAGGTTTGGCCAGATGTGAGACATGCATCTCAAATTTGAATGTTTGTGGAACAGTATTGGTAAAGAATAGCTTCATTTGTTTTTACACAATTTACAATTTGTTCCCTCAAAAAAGTCAGTGGAGGGCCCAAACTGATCACATTAGTTTAATAAAAGAGAACAACTAGTTTAACCTTAATGCTAGCAATAATGAAAATCACCACATTAACAGTCTGCCAATGGTGAGGTGCATAAACTCTCATTGGAGTGCTCACTCTCAAATTAGATTATTTATAACCCATATGGCATTCAGGGAAGAGTCTCCTGGTGGTAGCAAAATTCAGTAACATCAGGCAAGCTTAGGTTAAGTACAGGTGGCCAAAAGGCCTCTTACAACTGGTGTTGTGTAGATATCCTTCCCAGAGGCCAGGTCAGAGCTCATGAGGAGTGTGTAGCTTATGAGCCGGGAGGAGTATGTACATCCGGCTGGGTTCCTACAGAGGTACGACTAGTTCACTTCCAGATTATCATGATCTGTGTTACCACATCATTCTATAAGGATTTAGCTATTTCTATGCATGGATTTCTACAATGGCATCTGGCCACACAAGTGACAGAAATATTATGTCATTATGACATCAAGGGGTGGTACAATGTATTTTGATTGGTTGTTGGGTTTGTGCCCTGGTGTTTTTTTTTCTGAAACGTTGCTACACATGGATATATGACCTGCTATATCACATAAAAAGATTTGGCATTGAAGAACATTTGGAGTGCTGGTGACCATTCATTTTCTTGTTCACGTACTTGGCACCATCCGCAGCCAATTTA
>NW_017306617.1:1201386-1208087 GCF_000935625.1 Nanorana parkeri | reverse complement strand
GGTCAGGAGTGTCGTGGGATTCCCTATTGGCCAGGTGAGAGGTCACACCACACCACCACACGTTGGGGCTCTCTCAAGCCGGTGCTGGCTACTTGTGCCTTCATGATAGTCTGGACACAGTTGCAGTTTGGCCAACACTTTTTCACCCTGCTCAGCAGTTCTTAAATCTATGTTTATTGAGCCAGGTGTGGCTGACAGGGCCATCCACTGCTTGCATTCATTTATGTTTATTTATGTTGATGACTTAAGATGAGATTACCAGTTAAAAAAACTCAGGAAAAGTCAGACCTGCTTAACTAGGGCATGCCAAAAAGGTTTGGCCACATGCAATATTTATTGTAGCTTTTATTCTTATAGTATCAACTTAATGCTTTTAAAATAATGCTAGTTATACCATTGATATGAAATATAACTCACCACATATAATTATTGTTTAATTGGTAATAATTGTGTTAATAAGCTAGAGGTTATTTATTAAATATTTGTCCTGATTAGATATTATAAGCCTGTAATGCTTCAGGTATTTAATTACAGGTCTCGATATAAAACGAATCATACAGACATCCTTACAAACCTGGCCTACCAAGAGGGTAAAAATCATTAAACAATCATTATATCAGCTGACATTGGCCTGTAATTTTTGCAGTTGATGGGGGAGTTGATGCTTGATGAACAATCCAATTAAAACTGGCAACAAAAGACCTAAAATGCCAGCCAAATTGCTTTTTAATAGTCAATGCAGCCGTCACAAAACATAAACACAGAACTCCCAACAGCAGCATAAAGCTTCAGAAACAATCATAAGAAATGAATAATTTCAGGCAGCCTGAGAATTCCTGTAACAGGGGGCACTCATTAAATATTGTGAATGGCAAATCCACACAGTTTCTTAGTGATGTGGTTGAGATGGAGAAAATGAACATAGACAAAATATGATTACTCAGTACCTGGTTGCTTATGTACTCTGGTCTATATTTACTATTTATTAAGCAAATTATATATGAATAATCGAATAAACAGCAAGGAGAAAGGATTTATTAGTTAATTAACATAAACTACGTTCATGCTGAAGCACACAAAATCATATGCAATGGTTACAGATATTGCAAATAAAAAAGTAAATATATTTCAAGCAAACCTGTTAGCACTTTTACCTATTCTGAACAAAAATTATTTTAATTCTAAGAGCTAATTATTTGTATATTTTCTTCTGTGAAAATATAGTAAGTCTGATAATTTTTTTACTGTTTACCCTTTGCAACAATACACTATAAATACAGATTTACCTGCAATACACTGTAATTACTGTGCAATGCTGGTCAGAAATAACCAGAGAATATTCTTTGTTATAAATATATTGAAGCAAATTTATAATGTCTTTGCATGTTTGTGTAATAACACTGATATGTATTTCCAGCCGATATGTTGCAAAGCAGCTTATATAATGAAATTAAGCATGAGCTTTAATTTGCTTTTATCTCTAAACTTACATGGGAGAACAATGATGTAATAGCTGCGATTTTCCAACTTGGCCTTGATATGACTATTTTATATAGACAGCCTGTATATTGGCTGACTGTTTTAAAATGACCAAGTGTTTTTTTCTGTTTTGTTTAAAGCAGTGCAAAATGTGATCCTCTATCTTCAACATGGTGGTAACAGTCTAGTCTTTTCAAGTGAGCCTCTTGTTTTGCCAGGTGAAGTTTGTGTTTTTTATATATTTCTATGGAAAATCTGCTTCATTCTTCATGTTCTACAACATTTCTGTATCCCACACCTCCTAGAGTCGCCTTAGTTGTATAAAGTATAGATTGCGAATTTACCACAGTTACACCAAAGGCTAAGAAGAAAAGTGTCCTCTCAGTCACGGACATGCTGGGGGTTTTGAGAGATAATGTTGACAGATTGCAAGACAGCTGTAAAGATAAGATCTAGCAGGTTATTACATTTGATACTCTACCCAAAACATATGTTTGTTTTTTGTTACAAGTTCCACTGATACTATGAGTGCACTTGTAGAAATTAGCATCACTAGCATTAAATTCTCGGCCAGCTTCGTCTTTCAGCACGGCTCAGCGCTCGACTGAGCCGCTCGCCCGTGATCGGGAGCTGTACGGGCTATTGTGAATAGCCGTACAGCACCCCCTCGGTTCTCCTGAACCGAAGGGGTCCTGGGGTCGAAGCTAGCCGAAGGATCGGCCGAAGCTATGGCCAGATCCTTCGGCAGCTTTGTGAATAGACCCCTAAATCTTAACCCAATCACTAATAGGGTTATTCCCAAAAGGGTGAAGAGTTTGGAGAAGGCAGAAGAAGTGAACAATCTGGGACAACATAGGTGAGCTGAAAGTGAGCTGAATTGGATAATTTTTCCAAAGTTAGCTATGTTGTCCTAGATTGGTCACTTCTCCTGCTTTCTCCAAACTCTTCACCTTTTTGTGAAAAACCCTGCAAAATCTTATATAAGCTTTAACAGGTTAATTCCAAAAGTTGTTTCCAACCTTCAGGTGTGCTTTGAGCATACCACTAAGAAGATAATTTAAAGTCTGCACTATTTCAGCACCTGAGCAAAGGTTTCATACCTAGTCAACCCTTTTTTTTAAATCTGAATTGTTTTTCAACTATGGTCTGTACCCTGGTTTTGTGTTTGTCTTTCTTCTGCCATTTGCCCTGACCCCCCTCTGTTTGAAAACGTAGCACTTGTATAAAATTATTTACTTCAGTTCAGTTACCTGTGAGGCTTTTACTAATATATTTAGGCAGCAAATATAACAAACTTATTTTACAACTATGGAAAAGAGCATTTCCATACTCCATAGGGTTTCTTGGATTTCTCGGATTAGCTTTCGTCCTGGTCTGGCATTGAATAGTTAGACCTTCCAGTTGTACTGATGCCATGTCCCATAACATTGGAAAGATCCCAAAACAAACTTTGCTTGGCTGTGCCATAGAAGACCTATTATTTCAGTTACTTATACACTAAAATCCTGGAGAAGAAGAGCCATTAAAATATGGTGATGACTCTCCATATACTATTTCTATGACAACTTTCAGTAAGACCATTGTAAAAAGAAAACACATTATTTTGATTAACGTGCATAACGGCCTGAGGACATTTCGTGGTGTACGGCTTTCTCATATGAATAACTGGGTCTACAGTGCACGTGCACAGCATGAAGTGGCCATTTTTTGAGGAAAGGCTGTGCACGGTGAATATTGCTGGATGAGGGCTAAAGGTAAGTATAAGACCAAGTGTGCAGCACTCAGTGGGGTGGGTGGAACTAAGTTTAAATGTACAGTTGAAATTTAGTGTTATCGTATTTTATCTCTGTAGCTGCAAACACTGTGGAACAATGCACCCTCAAATTTTACAGTGGAAGCACTGAAGTCATTCAAATCAACTCTTTTAAGGAGCTTAGCTCACCTACTTCCTGCCCCAGAACACTTGTTCTGTGTTTACATTAGAGATAAGAAGGTTGAAAGGGTGTTAGGTCACTGGTAGAATTTTGAAACAAAATTAGCTGAACTGCCTTAAGGCCCCCACACACCTTACGATAATCGTACGATAATCGCTGGAAATCCCACAATCGTACGATTATTGTAAGGTGTGTGGAAGCCGTGCGACCTCTACTACTGTAAGGTCACACGACTTTAAACTTACGGACATGTTTCAAAACCCGCCGAGCCTCGTACGACGTTCGGCGGGTGTGTAGCATGTTCGTGAGATAAAAGCCGGACGTGCCGGTGTGCGCAAGCGCACACTGCCCGTTCGGCATTGCGGTCATCGGAAGCCCGCCCCTCAGGGGGCGTGGCTTGCGATCATCGCAAGTACGATCTGCCTATGTAACATAGGCAGATCGTACCTTTTTTTAAGTACCTTACAACCATCGCAAGACAAAAGTCTTGCGATGGTTGTAAGGTGTGTGCCCAACCTTAGACAAACATTAATGCATATTTACTGCTTGTTAAGAATGTATGTAAATATTTGAATGTTCTAATCCTGCCCACATTTACAATTTAAAGTTGAATTCCAGGCAGATCTAAAGATACAATTGAACCCAGTTATATCTTCATGAAAAAAACATTAATTTTATTTTTACAGTTTCCTATCATAAGTGTCTAAATCCTTCTTAATATCAGCCTGATATATTTTCCCTGCACAGTAGGACAATAAGGGATGATTTAATTGCAGAATGTTATAATTATCCCTTTTCAAACATAGTTGCAGGAGGATAGAACAGAAGGATCACTTAATCCATGTACTGTTGCTCCTCGCTGTTCAATCAGTTAACGGGAGCTGGGCAAAGACCAATCTGTATTACTTAACTGTTGTATAGAAAAGGGAGGTTACCTACTTTGTTATGCTGTCTCACAGGAGTATTGGCTAAACAGAATTAAAATATTTTGGCCGGTAAGAAAGTTTGTAGGTTTAAACAGAAATTGAACCCAGAGCTTAAAAAGTCATTCAAAATGCTATTACCGTATTTGCCGGTGTATAAGACGACTTTTTATACTTAAAAACATCCCCCAAAAATCGGGGGTCGTCTTATACGCCGTGTATACAATCTAATCTGTCAGCCTGCTGGATGTGCGGTAATACTGTATGTACGGTAGCTTCGGCTACATACAATATACCGCGCTGAGAAAATCACGGCGAGCGATGTACACAACCTCTGCCAATTTGAGCAGACTTTGTATTCATTAATAGAATACATTGTTTGCCGTGATTGGCTCAGCACGGTATACTGTATGTAGCCGAAGCTACCGTACATACAGTATTACCGCACATCCAGCGGGCTGACAGATTAGTGGGTGTATTTAAACATTATTTTGGGCTATACTCATCTTATACGACGAGTATAGCCCAGAACCTATGTTTTAACTGTAAAATTAGGGTGTCGTCTTATACGCCCAGTCGCCTTATACGCCAGCAAATACGGTATCTGTATACTTCTTCTGGTGATATGTAGCATTGAAGAAAGACTGTCATTATGACAGCAAGGCAATTAGCACATTCAGATAAGCTTTTAGCAGTGGTGGCCGTCAGTGGTTTCTTTTAAAGTGTATGTAAATCCTAACAATTAACTTCTCTGATTTCCTCCCTTTTGGTCTGCTAAACACACCATTATATATATATATATATATGTACATATTCATTGATTTAAACTGCTTTAAACCAATAAACTTTTATATAGGACCATACTTTTTTCTTTAAGGATACAAAGTCTTTTAGCATGCAGTTAGCAAAGACTGCAGTACAGAAATGCATATTTTGTTAAATGTTTTTTTTCTGTGATTTCTGCATATCTCCAACAAATGGAGCAGTGAAAAGACCCTGAACACTGTTTTACAAGCACTTTTTGTACTCCTACCTATAAATGTTTCATTTATAAGCTGTCTTTTTTTCTTCTTCAGTAAAATGTTATGCATTGTTCCTATTACTTATCCAAAAGTTGATATAGTTTCCTAGGAGCGGAATTACGTCTTTTCCTTCTTTCTCCATAAAACCTTTGGGTCGATCGAACCTTTTAGTGACTTAATAATACAGTGTTGTAAAATAGATGCTTTAATTCTGTTGTTCTCAGTTGCTCTAGAGAGCCGAGTAAAGTTTTTATGATTATTGTAAGCTGGCTCGGGGGGCAGTTGCTGCAGGGAAATAACTGAAGAATATCAAAAGTAAAGTAGGCCATGTTGTCAGGGAAGAGTTTGCTGTGATTTTTATTGTAGGCTAATTTTCCACATGGACTGCTTGCACTTTTTTTTGTAAGACTTGGAATAAATAGTTCATTGGAAGATCTTAAAAAAATCCAAGTCATTTGCGGATTATTGCATGCTGTTTAACATTTATTACTGTGAAATTCTTTCAGGAAAGAGCCTAAACTGGCATTTACGATTTTGAGTTTTAAATATTCAGAAAAAAAGGTCTTGTAAAAAGAAGGAAGACAGTAAATATATTTAAATCTTGACTAAATATATTGTATGTGTGTGTGTTTAGTAATACTTTAGAAGCCGTTAGATTTAATGTGTTAAATAAGTCTAAAAATTGTATAGTTATTCCCAAAGCTATTGGAGAAACATTGGTTTTTACATTTTCCATTTTTTCCAGTAATTGCACTTCAATATTCAGATATGAGCTACTACATATTATCCTATAATTGTACAGAATACAGATATAATAAATATGCAAACATGTACAGTATTTAAAAGCTGCAAGGCTTATAGACCTATTTTGAAAATACTGTTAGAGACAAGATTTTATTGCAGAACATTCAGACCTAAAATAAAATGGCCCGTTTATTTATTCATTTATTTATTGCTAGTCTTTTAGGTTTCTTTAGGCTGGCAGAAAAGGAGGATCTTAGTACACACTTAGTACAGTTTTTGCCCTTGCCAAATGCCTCCTAAATAACATAACCTAAGTAGTCAACACAAGGGCTTATTTAACACAAAATAAGATAGGGGCAGTGCAGGGCAGCATAGCTGCTAGAATGTTTTCTGTAATGTTCACTACATGTTCACTACATAGCTGCCTACCTGTTACTTTGCTCCCCCAATGGGCCACATGCAAGGAGGGCAATTTGAAGAAGTGGAGAGGGGAGGCTTTTGAGAATACCTTGCATAGAGTGAAAAAAATACCAGGTGTTCTCTAAATGGTAGCTGTGCTGAGCGAGTTACTCCCTGTGAGCAGTATGTGTGTGTGTGGG
>NW_017306617.1:1197878-1200886 GCF_000935625.1 Nanorana parkeri | reverse complement strand
TTAAAGCGACATTAAACCCTCAGATTTTTTAACATAAAACAATACTGTAATGTGTACCTTACTGTAATCCATGGTTGTTTCCCTTCTCTTTGCTGCTCTTCATTTTAAATTCTCATGTCTTCTCATGCTGGGGGAAAACTTCCCTTTGCAGCTGAGTGCCTCTTCCTGTAGTGCTGGCTCAGTTTGCAAACCTACACACAGACACCATGTATCCATTTCAGAGACAAGGCAGTCTGCCCAGCATGATAACAGATACAGATTTAAAAGGAAGAGCAGCAACGAGAAGGGAAACAACCATGGATTACAGTAAGGCACACATTACAGTATTGTTTTATGTTAAAAAATCTGAGGGTTTAATGTCACTTTAAGTTTGCTCCGATCCTGGATATGCCTGCGCAGAATTAGAATTTTCTTTCCCTCCAATTGTTTCCTCCAGGCACTTCTCCCACTGTCCTTCTCCTCCACTGTCCTAAAACATAGTTCATAGTTAATTGGCTTAAAACTTAATTGGTCCCTTTGTGTTCATGCGTGCCAGTGATACTAACAGGATGTAAGATCCATTATAGAGCAGAAATCGGCTCTGTGTTTTTGTTGATAAGCATTTTACATATCATTATCTAACAGTAGTAGTAATGATCTGATCTGTCCCACTCAAATGTTGGTCTAAAATATTTTTAGCCAACTTTTAATGATTAGGGGCCAGTTTGTTCTACAACAACCAAACTGGGCATTCAAAAGACTGTGTCTGTGGGGGCAGCTTTTGAAGATAATCAGTTGCTGTTTTGCTTGGAACAACAGATCGAGTGTGTTGCTTCCATATCAAGATATAATAAAATATGCTAGGGTTCAGGATTCTGTTAACATCTGTTTCATTAGAGAATTTCTATCCATGCACTATGCTTAGTTTTGGCACACTGGTTGCAAGTGTTTTGAGCTTTGAACTGAAAGTATGTTGAAAAAAAACCTACCGTATTTTCAGCAAGTATACATTTGGGAATTTGATTGGCATTCTCTTCTCAAAAACTGTTAACCACTTGCTGTCTGTAGCAGTTTCTTCGGTATACAACACTTATTGTTTAAAATGATACAAAGAACACGGATGCTGTTCTTGGTATAACTACTTCAGGACAGGACATTTTTTGACGATGGGCGGTCCTGACGTAGTTAAGATTAGCTCAGTTAGCCTCTCAGTCAGACCTGGCCCATAAAACTGTGGAGTACTAATAGGAAAGTACCATTTACATACACCTAACAGTGTTTTAACCCTTCCCTACACAATCCAAGCTAAAGTTTTTGATTTAGATATACTTAAAGGTGTCTATTTATAAAACGTTTGCAATGCAAACAACCCTGCAAATGAGATTCACAGCACATTATGGCCATTAGATGAAGCTGAGAAGCATAGGATTTCCTATGCTCCTCGGCTCCATCTAGTGGCCTTAATGTGCTGTGAATCTCATTTGCAGAGACATTTGCTCTGTGAACATTTTATAAATAGACCCTTAAGTGTATTACGATTATCATATTTTTGAAGTTATGTATACACATGCTGTATCTAATTATCTAGTAGTGTGCGTGTGTGAATGTGTGTGTATATATTTGTGTGTTTATACTCTTACCATTTTTTGCAGTCAGTGTGATTAGTTCATGATCCACTCTATTTGATTTGGTCACAACTTTTAGAGTTTCCTCACTTCCAACTTCATTTTTAGCAATGGCCATGGCCATATGGGTGCTTTATTTTCAATTAGGTTGACTTAATTAGACCTTTTTATGAGATGCGTCTCATTTACATGTTAGTACATTTGAATAATAATTTGTGTATACCGCATGGTTTTGCTTGTGTCTCCTGTTCTTTAAACTGAAAATCAAAAAAACATCTTGAGACCAAAATATTATAAAGACTTATGAAGCAATGATTGTGTGTATTAATAGTAAATCTTGCCTCAACTGTCTCTCTTTATACTTGAATTTTTAGATATAGTTAATAATTTGTCTCTGCTTTGTGCTTTATGTTTCAGAGATTCCCGGAAGCCCAAGAAACCAGTTTACATTCAGGCCCCTACCTCCTCCGCCGCCACCACCACATGCTTGCACCTGCAGCCGGCAGACTTCACAGACACTGGATACTCTCCAGAGAAGTTCTATGACATCTCGCAGTCAGCCAAGTCCAGCTGTTTCCAACCCACCCACAAGTACTCAAGATTCTGTACACCTGCATAACAGCTGGGTCTTAAACAGCAACATACCACTGGAGACCAGGTGAGATCCAAGAATGTACAAAACTTCTCTTCAAACTCAGGCAAGATCCATATCTGCAGTATCAAAAAAAGCATTAGTGTTTTTTGTTCTACTTCACACAATGATAAAGCTGTGTTTTATGTTTCTTAGAGGAAGTCACTTTGCTTTAAAAATATGGCATGGCAGCCTGATCATTATATCTACAGAATTCCTACTGTTTTCTTGCTTTCACAGATAATTTAGTGTTAAAGCATCTATTAAACAGATCGCACAAGTTGTAGTTTGCAAGATAATTACTTGATCTGCATCAGTTTGACGTTGTGAAGTCATTGGGAAATTGGAGCACAACTTGTTCAGCACCAATGCTGACAGATGCTACATGTAATTCTTGTAATTAATGAGGTATGTTTGTGTAGGAAGGTGTATATTTTTATGCTATTACAGAGGTGTGCTTTATATTAGGTATGCACCTCATTGTAGCTCCTAAACAGTGCTTTTAGCTGTTGTTGGAAAATACCTTTGCTATGAGCTTTTAATTAAAGATCAGTTGTTATTAATTTAGTTTTGTAATACATGAGCAGAAGAGATATAAGTTCAGTAATCACAATGTTTTCTAATGCTATATAGCTAATTCATATATAGATTTTTTTAACAGGGTCTATGTTACAGTCAGTACTTAAATAGATACGTTGAAGAAAAAAAAAGTCCATCAAATTCAAACAGCAGAAAAAAATAGATTAAAAGAACTTGCATATTCAGCACCCTAA
>NW_017306617.1:1196129-1197660 GCF_000935625.1 Nanorana parkeri | reverse complement strand
TTCATTGATTTAAACTGCTTTAAACCAATAAACTTTTATATAGGACCATACTTTTTTCTTTAAGGATACAAAGTCTTTTAGCATGCAGTTAGCAAAGACTGCAGTACAGAAATGCATATTTTGTTAAATGTTTTTTTTCTGTGATTTCTGCATATCTCCAACAAATGGAGCAGTGAAAAGACCCTGAACACTGTTTTACAAGCACTTTTTGTACTCCTACCTATAAATGTTTCATTTATAAGCTGTCTTTTTTTCTTCTTCAGTAAAATGTTATGCATTGTTCCTATTACTTATCCAAAAGTTGATATAGTTTCCTAGGAGCGGAATTACGTCTTTTCCTTCTTTCTCCATAAAACCTTTGGGTCGATCGAACCTTTTAGTGACTTAATAATACAGTGTTGTAAAATAGATGCTTTAATTCTGTTGTTCTCAGTTGCTCTAGAGAGCCGAGTAAAGTTTTTATGATTATTGTAAGCTGGCTCGGGGGGCAGTTGCTGCAGGGAAATAACTGAAGAATATCAAAAGTAAAGTAGGCCATGTTGTCAGGGAAGAGTTTGCTGTGATTTTTATTGTAGGCTAATTTTCCACATGGACTGCTTGCACTTTTTTTTGTAAGACTTGGAATAAATAGTTCATTGGAAGATCTTAAAAAAATCCAAGTCATTTGCGGATTATTGCATGCTGTTTAACATTTATTACTGTGAAATTCTTTCAGGAAAGAGCCTAAACTGGCATTTACGATTTTGAGTTTTAAATATTCAGAAAAAAAGGTCTTGTAAAAAGAAGGAAGACAGTAAATATATTTAAATCTTGACTAAATATATTGTATGTGTGTGTGTTTAGTAATACTTTAGAAGCCGTTAGATTTAATGTGTTAAATAAGTCTAAAAATTGTATAGTTATTCCCAAAGCTATTGGAGAAACATTGGTTTTTACATTTTCCATTTTTTCCAGTAATTGCACTTCAATATTCAGATATGAGCTACTACATATTATCCTATAATTGTACAGAATACAGATATAATAAATATGCAAACATGTACAGTATTTAAAAGCTGCAAGGCTTATAGACCTATTTTGAAAATACTGTTAGAGACAAGATTTTATTGCAGAACATTCAGACCTAAAATAAAATGGCCCGTTTATTTATTCATTTATTTATTGCTAGTCTTTTAGGTTTCTTTAGGCTGGCAGAAAAGGAGGATCTTAGTACACACTTAGTACAGTTTTTGCCCTTGCCAAATGCCTCCTAAATAAGATAACCTAAGTAGTCAACACAAGGGCTTATTTAACACAAAATAAGATAGGGGCAGTGCAGGGCAGCATAGCTGCTAGAATGTTTTCTGTAATGTTCACTACATGTTCACTACATAGCTGCCTACCTGTTACTTTGCTCGCGCAATGGGCCACATGCAAGGAGGGCAATTTGAAGAAGTGGAGAGGGGAGGCTTTTGAGAATACCTTGCATAGAGTGAAAAAAATACCAGGTGTTCTCTAAATGGTAGCTGTGCTGAGCGAGTTACTCCCTGTG
>NW_017306617.1:1192595-1196088 GCF_000935625.1 Nanorana parkeri | reverse complement strand
GGGGGGGGGGGGGGGCACTGGAGCAGCACCAGGAAGATCACAGCTATCACTGCATGTAGCAGAGACTAATATATTAATTTTCAGTATCCTCAATGGCCCTCTTGATATCAGGCATGGATACTTACATTAAGCTGGGCCAATGTATGTTTGCAAAAAACATAATTAATGAGGTTCCACTTTAAAATATTAATTTTATTATTTTTGAAATTGCTTTAACAGTTAATCAGTTTGTTTTGTCAGAACTGCTTTGCTCATATGTTTTCTGCTGTATGATAATAATGTCTGTGCTTGGACATCTGCAAATGCAAGTCCCAGTGCAGTCATGTTTATAAGCCTAATTTCCTTGTTTGTATTCCTAATAGATAGTATGTACATATGAACTGCCCCACAGCTAGGCTCAAGGCAGCACCTGGTGACCAGACGTTGGCTGATTGCACTGCCTTTCTGCTTGATTGTTACCTGTGCTGCATTACTGCTCTGCAACCTTAAAGCGACATTAAACCCTCAGATTTTTTAACATAAAACAATACTGTAATGTGTACCTTACTGTAATCCATGGTTGTTTCCCTTCTCTTTGCTGCTCTTCATTTTAAATTCTCATGTCTTCTCATGCTGGGGGAAAACTTCCCTTTGCAGCTGAGTGCCTCTTCCTGTAGTGCTGGCTCAGTTTGCAAACCTACACACAGACACCATGTATCCATTTCAGAGACAAGGCAGTCTGCCCAGCATGATAACAGATACAGATTTAAAAGGAAGAGCAGCAACGAGAAGGGAAACAACCATGGATTACAGTAAGGCACACATTACAGTATTGTTTTATGTTAAAAAATCTGAGGGTTTAATGTCACTTTAAGTTTGCTCCGATCCTGGATATGCCTGCGCAGAATTAGAATTTTCTTTCCCTCCAATTGTTTCCTCCAGGCACTTCTCCCACTGTCCTTCTCCTCCACTGTCCTAAAACATAGTTCATAGTTAATTGGCTTAAAACTTAATTGGTCCCTTTGTGTTCATGCGTGCCAGTGATACTAACAGGATGTAAGATCCATTATAGAGCAGAAATCGGCTCTGTGTTTTTGTTGATAAGCATTTTACATATCATTATCTAACAGTAGTAGTAATGATCTGATCTGTCCCACTCAAATGTTGGTCTAAAATATTTTTAGCCAACTTTTAATGATTAGGGGCCAGTTTGTTCTACAACAACCAAACTGGGCATTCAAAAGACTGTGTCTGTGGGGGCAGCTTTTGAAGATAATCAGTTGCTGTTTTGCTTGGAACAACAGATCGAGTGTGTTGCTTCCATATCAAGATATAATAAAATATGCTAGGGTTCAGGATTCTGTTAACATCTGTTTCATTAGAGAATTTCTATCCATGCACTATGCTTAGTTTTGGCACACTGGTTGCAAGTGTTTTGAGCTTTGAACTGAAAGTATGTTGAAAAAAAACCTACCGTATTTTCAGCAAGTATACATTTGGGAATTTGATTGGCATTCTCTTCTCAAAAACTGTTAACCACTTGCTGTCTGTAGCAGTTTCTTCGGTATACAACACTTATTGTTTAAAATGATACAAAGAACACGGATGCTGTTCTTGGTATAACTACTTCAGGACAGGACATTTTTTGACGATGGGCGGTCCTGACGTAGTTAAGATTAGCTCAGTTAGCCTCTCAGTCAGACCTGGCCCATAAAACTGTGGAGTACTAATAGGAAAGTACCATTTACATACACCTAACAGTGTTTTAACCCTTCCCTACACAATCCAAGCTAAAGTTTTTGATTTAGATATACTTAAAGGTGTCTATTTATAAAACGTTTGCAATGCAAACAACCCTGCAAATGAGATTCACAGCACATTATGGCCATTAGATGAAGCTGAGAAGCATAGGATTTCCTATGCTCCTCGGCTCCATCTAGTGGCCTTAATGTGCTGTGAATCTCATTTGCAGAGACATTTGCTCTGTGAACATTTTATAAATAGACCCTTAAGTGTATTACGATTATCATATTTTTGAAGTTATGTATACACATGCTGTATCTAATTATCTAGTAGTGTGCGTGTGTGAATGTGTGTGTATATATTTGTGTGTTTATACTCTTACCATTTTTTGCAGTCAGTGTGATTAGTTCATGATCCACTCTATTTGATTTGGTCACAACTTTTAGAGTTTCCTCACTTCCAACTTCATTTTTAGCAATGGCCATGGCCATATGGGTGCTTTATTTTCAATTAGGTTGACTTAATTAGACCTTTTTATGAGATGCGTCTCATTTACATGTTAGTACATTTGAATAATAATTTGTGTATACCGCATGGTTTTGCTTGTGTCTCCTGTTCTTTAAACTGAAAATCAAAAAAACATCTTGAGACCAAAATATTATAAAGACTTATGAAGCAATGATTGTGTGTATTAATAGTAAATCTTGCCTCAACTGTCTCTCTTTATACTTGAATTTTTAGATATAGTTAATAATTTGTCTCTGCTTTGTGCTTTATGTTTCAGAGATTCCCGGAAGCCCAAGAAACCAGTTTACATTCAGGCCCCTACCTCCTCCGCCGCCACCACCACATGCTTGCACCTGCAGCCGGCAGACTTCACAGACACTGGATACTCTCCAGAGAAGTTCTATGACATCTCGCAGTCAGCCAAGTCCAGCTGTTTCCAACCCACCCACAAGTACTCAAGATTCTGTACACCTGCATAACAGCTGGGTCTTAAACAGCAACATACCACTGGAGACCAGGTGAGATCCAAGAATGTACAAAACTTCTCTTCAAACTCAGGCAAGATCCATATCTGCAGTATCAAAAAAAGCATTAGTGTTTTTTGTTCTACTTCACACAATGATAAAGCTGTGTTTTATGTTTCTTAGAGGAAGTCACTTTGCTTTAAAAATATGGCATGGCAGCCTGATCATTATATCTACAGAATTCCTACTGTTTTCTTGCTTTCACAGATAATTTAGTGTTAAAGCATCTATTAAACAGATCGCACAAGTTGTAGTTTGCAAGATAATTACTTGATCTGCATCAGTTTGACGTTGTGAAGTCATTGGGAAATTGGAGCACAACTTGTTCAGCACCAATGCTGACAGATGCTACATGTAATTCTTGTAATTAATGAGGTATGTTTGTGTAGGAAGGTGTATATTTTTATGCTATTACAGAGGTGTGCTTTATATTAGGTATGCACCTCATTGTAGCTCCTAAACAGTGCTTTTAGCTGTTGTTGGAAAATACCTTTGCTATGAGCTTTTAATTAAAGATCAGTTGTTATTAATTTAGTTTTGTAATACATGAGCAGAAGAGATATAAGTTCAGTAATCACAATGTTTTCTAATGCTATATAGCTAATTCATATATAGATTTTTTTAACAGGGTCTATGTTACAGTCAGTACTTAAATAGATACGTTGAAGAAAAAAAAAGTCCATCAAATTCAAACAGCAGAAAAAAATAGATTAAAAGAACTTGCATATTCAGCACCCTAA
>NW_017306617.1:1188941-1192553 GCF_000935625.1 Nanorana parkeri | reverse complement strand
TTAATAAAACATGGTCCAATTTGCTCAAACAGGGAAAAATCCTTCTTCTTTAAAGATTATACGTTTATTAGGCATTTTAGAAAAATACAGATCAGACCAAAAACATTTTTGTTTACAAACATAGCAGGAAGTACAAAAGTGTTACTTAACATCAAAATTGTCAGTAAGCTCTTGCTATTTTAATGTCAAAATCAAGGGTGGTCGAATGTGAGCATCAAAACACGGTCTAGCTCAAAAAAGTAATGAAGTCCCTGCATTCCTTCTGATGAACACAATGGTCATAAAGAGATAGAAATGGGAAACCTCCAATATATAACCTCAGTCCCCAGCAGTCAGTTCAGAATTCTCACACATACCATTACAATATGGCACAATCTATTTCCATTGATTTAATGCTGAATCTTGCAACTGGATAAGAATAACAACACGTTTCCTAGAATCAAAATATCTGCTATGTTAGGTAATACAGGGATACATATCATGAAATTATGTCAATCAACCTGCCATGTAATCAGTGTATCAGGATTAGAGGTAGCCTTATGCATTCTGTGCTTCTAAAATGTGGACCAGATAGATAAAGGAGCTCAGCAAGGATCTGAACTGCAGAAAGAATAAGGCAAAACATTTTTCAGATTAAATAACTTTGTCCTGTAGAGGCCTCCTTGTTTCTGGCTGATAAAACTTCTCCAGAATAAAACTTAAAATGGCACTAAACTCGGGAGTTAAATCTTAAAAATGCATTCAAGTACCTTCACTAGTAACAAACATTTTTCTTATTTATGTATCACTCAGCTGTAGATCCTCAAATCATCTCTGAATTGGTGCTGACACTGTCCTTTCTTCTGGAGGGTGGCTACTTTTGTTCCCCATGGTCCCTGTGTCTGTTGTAAAGTAGCCACTGCTCCAAGCTCGCTCCCAATAGAATACAATTTCACATTTAGTTTACTTATTTGTATTGAGATTGTAGTCCATCACAGGAGCGAGCTTGGAGAGGTGGCTACTTTACAACACACACAGGGACCATGGGGAACAAAAGTAGCCACCCTCCAGAAGAAAGGACAGTGTCAGCACCAATTCAGAGATGATTTGAGGATCTACAGCTGAGTGATACACAAATAAGATACATTTTTGTTACTAGTGAAGGTACATTTTTAAGATTTAACTCCTGAGTTTAGTGTTACTTTAACCACTTGCTTACCAGGTGTTTACACCCCCTTCCTGCCCAGGCCATTTTTCAGTATTCAGCGCTGCGGTACTTTGACTGACATTTATTCCGTCACGCAATGCTGTACTGAAATGAATTTTATACCATTTTTTGGGGACAGATAGAGCTTTCTTTTGGTGGTATTTAATCACCACTGGGGTTTTTATTTTTTACTATATTAAGGAAAAAGTACTGAACATTTTGAAAAAAAAAGTTTTTTCCCCATTATGTTAGGAAAAAATTATTATTACACAATTTTTTTGGTGAAATAGACACCAAACATGTCAAGCTTTAAAATTGTGCACATCTGCAAAATCGCAAAAAACTACCATACCCACAATTGACCATAGGCGACGCTTTAAAAGCTTTTACCGCTCATCAGTTTAGTGTTATCAGTGATTGATGGCCCTAGAATTATTGCTCTCACTGCGACGTTTGCGGCAATATGTAGCATGTGCGGCGTAATGGGCGCAATCGCATTTTTGCATGCGTGTATGTGTATGTGTTTTTTTTTAATTATTTTTCATGTGTGAAGCTGATAAAGCAGAGTTTTATGAGCGATCCGCTGGCTCTATAGCCAGCGGATCGCTTGTTTGTAAACAGGCATCACTGTCTGTTTTTACATTTTGGCACTTTCCAGCTCGCGCGCGAGTGGGCGTGGCTGACAGGACGTTTTTAAACGGCCGGTCAAATCCAGGAAGCTACTGGCTGGACTTTCTATACAACGGCCGGTCGGGAGGCGGTTAAGGTGGTTATACAAGGCCTGATTTTTATACAGTTTAAGCTGGGCAAATATATTTTCGTACAAGTGTGTGTGCATCACTATTGAGCATCATTTTAGTAACACAATCCTATGACAAAGTCGAGAGTGAGTAAATGTTTTAGAAGCTAATGTTCTCAGTGAAAAATCTACCAATCATATTGCTTAGTATGTTCAACATTACATGTGCATAGTAGAGCGTTCGCAAAAATCATTCGGGCCGGTTATTAGGAGCAGTTATATACTGCAAGAGTTTCAAGTTTGTGCCAAGGGGTACTTTAAAATGGTTTATCATAAAGCATTTTCCTACTATATTTAAGCATTTTAACTACCTTTGTGGTCTATAACAGCAAACTGCAAACAATAGACATATTAAATGTTATAAAGCACTCATAAAATGCTTTGAGAATGCTAATAAATGGGCATGCATAACTTCTAGCATATGAATGGCATTTTAAGCTCTTTTGGTGTGAACAAGCCTTTAGGCAGCAGGCTGGCTGGTCTTCCTCTGCAAAGTTGCGTATGGCAAGGAGGGCTCTGGGGGTGCAATCTTATATGCACAGAGATATCTGGGACAGAGTAAATTTTTCGGTAAATGTATAGTGACAAGAACTCATAGCCTGCAGCTGGCAAAGAGGCTGCACCAGTGAGACATGGAATGAAACAAGGGCAAATACTTAAGCAGAGACAAATTAAGATGCAGTTTCCAAATTCTCATACAGCCGCAAAATTAGTAGTGTAATATCTTGAGTGTTATCAGATGTTCTCCAGCTCCTCGCTGATCCCTTACTTAGCTGAGAGCACCAATGCCTAATTAAAACTTCAGTTATACCAATGTTTTTGCAAAATGTGGCTCTCAAGAAGCTGTGAAAATATGAGTTTCTACATGGCTAACAAGTTACACTGGGACTTCTAATTCCAAAACAGCTGCAGAGGCACAAGTAGCAAAAGTAGTATAAACTAGACAGATTGTTTACTTCATTATAAGATATGACACAATAATAAGCTCCATTATATTTGATTAAATGCTATATATTCATAAGGAAAGTAGATTATTTCAATTGTAAAATGTTATTTTGTATACACCTGTTATTAAATACAAGTCATCTGTAACCAGTGCCATGACTGAAATAGAAATCAATCTATCATAATTTACCAGTTCATGCTATCTTTCATACAATCCTTTCTCTTATTCAGGAAATCAGCTAGACAGAACAAATCTGACACTTGTTTGTTTAGGGCTATAGCATGAAACAGGGTTCATTCATTCTGGAAATGAAGCCAAATGTGTCAGAAAAGTCATTGAGGGCACAGTATGAGTGAGTGAAGAAGTACATTCTATAACTTGGAGGGGGAAAGAGAAAAAATGGTGGCTTTGCATGGAGATAAATTATATTCCTGATACCCTGTACATTTCTGTGTATACTGTATGTACTGTAGATGTGAAAGTTTGATGCCTTTGATGGAAACCTACGTATTTGCTGGAAATCACACCAAAGCAAGCAGGACATTTTCCAGCTCACCTAAAATGTGCACATGTGAACACAACATAATCCTCCATCGGGAATGCAACCTGTTTAATCCATTGTAGCAATTCAGTTTGTAGCTTATTGGTCCAAAGGGAAAAAGTGCCAATTTTCACCCTGAG
>NW_017306617.1:1185087-1188382 GCF_000935625.1 Nanorana parkeri | reverse complement strand
TTTCCTACCCACTTCCCCTCTGTATGACCTAAACATGAATACATAACACCAGGCATAAATATATAGGAAACAGGCTGAAGGGACTGGTCTAGGAGTCAGCAAGATCATGGTTTGGGTGAATATAGCCCCATTATTGTAGCTTTCTAGACAAAATGAGCACTTAACAGTTGCAGTTTGGGGGTAGCCTCACTGCAAGGGTTACTATTTTATTTGCCCAGGGTTCTTCATTAACATATCTCATAGACTAGGACACATTTGACAACCAATGTTATTCTGATTCTGTAATCTGTTCTTTCATTATGTTCAGCATAGTTAAGATCTCTTTCTTTTCTCATTATAAGAAACATTCAAGATTTTTTTTCCTCTCCCCTTTTACATATTATAATTCTGTACATTATACAAAATATTCAGTTGTCTAAGCTGATTTGCTCTGTGTGTGTTACACAAACAATTTTTGAGCTCCGGGATCAACAAGCTTCCAGTAATCTGTATTTTAAATGTGAATGAGGTTATGTAATCAAGGCAAAAATATGTAATATAATACAGAATGTGGGTTGATAGAAATATTTGGTTACATGTATTACAAAAAGTACTATGTTTATTATCCATTTACATTGTTTATGTGCATGTTGCATCAAACAGAATATTTTCTTCAGTCCTTGTAGATGGACTGCTTTCATTGATCAGACAGCACAGTGATCTATATTTAATGTTGTCTGCAAATAGAGACATATTCTCTAGCTGTAGAAACCATTGACAATTTTTAAAATTGATTATCCCCTGGTTTCTAGTGTCTAGGATGTAAATGTCTATGTTTTTACCATAAATGCAACTAAGAAACACACAGTATATGTTTACTGTTTTATAGTGGGGGGTATGTATAAAGCAAGGTACACTTGAAGGCAGATTAAAAGAGCAACAGGGGTATATTCTATAATACAATATTGTTAGGAGATTTTAGTTTGACCTCATCATCCTCTACCCTCCAATTGTTCCAACTAGGGGTGCACTGATACCAATGCCACTATCGGTGTTGATACTAGTCATTTTCACAAGTATTCGTACTCATGAAAATGCCCTAATACTAAACACTGATACTGGCACTTTAAATTTTTAAAGTGAAGCAGCTGCCTGAGGTCCAGCACTTGCTAGGGACCTCAGCAGCCTTCCTAAGAACTATGCGGCTCATGTTTACAGTGCTGGCCCGTACATCTCCCCCTCCTTCCTGGGGAATCACGCGGCCCTGCATACAGCACTTCCAATGCCCGCACCCACCCACAAGACCCTCCACAGCTCTCCTGAAACCCTCAACAGCCCTCCTAAGAGCCTGCACAGCCCTCATGAGACCCTCCATAGCCCTTTTAAGACCCTCCACAGCCCTCCTGAGACTCTGGAGACGTCAGACCAGCACCCAGGAGCAGCACAGAATATGTAGCTTAATATTTCTGTATAATGTTTTGCTGGAATGTACTGTCCTCTTGAGGACTACAAATCCCAGCAAAATATTATACAGCAATGCCAAATGGCAACCAGCTATAGAGGATTACAAATCCCAGCAATACAGTATATAGCAATGCATAATAATACTATTATTCTGCACTTATTCAAAATGCATTGCTGGGATTTGTGGTCCTCTATAACCGAAGATTTTCTGAAATGCTGTAAAATGTATTGCTGGGATTTGTAGTCCTCTATATTGCATAGTATTATTCTGCATTGCTGTATAATGTATTGCTGACATTTGTAGTCCTTTATAGTTGGTGGTATTCTGCATTGCTGTATAATGGGGTTTGTAGTCACTCTACAGCTTATAGTCAGTGGCAGAACTACCAGTGTCACAGCAGTTGCAGCTGAGATCGGGCCCTTGCCTTCCACCACTGTCCTAAAATCATTATTCTGTATTGTTTTAGAAAAGTAACTCTATGACACTAAAAAAAGAAGGTATCAGCAATTGGTATCGGCGAGTAATTGAGGAAAAGTATCAGTACGCATACTTGGTCTTGAAAAAATGGTGTTGGTGCATCCCTAGTTCCAACATAAAACTGGGTCCACAAAAACATGCCCCTGACCAGTTCCTACTCATGCTCAGGGTAATAAAAATTCAACAAGTAGAGTGAGAAATGGCCCATAAATAATGCAAAACAGTTTTGCATTGGAATATCAGCTATTACAAATCACAACCACACTTACACATACTGTTGCATATGTCTTGTATATCAGATAGGGCCATACATACGTCTACATAGCATGCAATAATACAGAGAATAATGCAGATAATTGTCTAGGTCATCTGAATTCTTTTGTTCTAAATACATCAAATTGACCACCCATTTTCAGTGATCAGTATTTGGTTGTTCCTTAACTATTTTAAAAGAAG
Organism: Nanorana parkeri; assembly: GCF_000935625.1. Classification (NCBI taxonomy): domain Eukaryota; kingdom Metazoa; phylum Chordata; class Amphibia; order Anura; family Dicroglossidae; genus Nanorana; species Nanorana parkeri. The sequence continues at coordinate 1,186,005 of NW_017306617.1, read as the reverse complement.
TATTAAACTCAAACTTTCTTTTAATAATAAATCCAGATCAAACATATATACAGTATATTGCCCAGCAAAGTATTTCTTTACATTGTTGCCCAAATACAGTCATCATGTTGCCAAACAATTGGTTCCAACTTTCAAATCTCATATCAGCTTCCCTGAGCTTCCTGTCCAGTACAAGATCACAAGGGACAGAGCAGCCTTCAGCAACTGTCCATCTACTAGTTTGGAGAAGGGAAAAGGGAGGGAGGGGAGCAGAGAAGAGAGTAGGGTGAAAGGGAGTGGCTTGCCTTGCTGTGCCTGTGAGTTTATGGACACTCACACACACACAACTTACTAGCACACACAAAGGTGGCTCCATAGGACTCTGCAAGGGAAAGGAGACACCCTAAAACAAGATATCAGAGCCAGTGCTCAATGGACCAGCTGGTTCTGCAGGAAGCTAAAACTTTTAAACATATAGAAGCAACATCCATTGTAAATGTTATAATCAGCATTTGAAATAGCTTAACAACCCTTTGACTTCAATATCACTTTAACATTCTACTAGCACTGTGTACAGATGCAAATGATGTCCAATTGAACTGTACAATTGCAGCCTACGCATGGCTAATACTGCTGCAATTGTTCTGGTTTCACTATACCAGATTTATCCTTCAAGAGTGCTTCCTTCAGTTTGCAGAAGACAACTGATTTAGTGACTTTATTCTTAACTACCTCCGGGCCGGCCGTAGTAAAAAAACGGCCGGCCCGGAGCTCTCTAGATCTGAGCAGGCGTCTTTAGACGTCCGCTCAGACATGCCCCCTCGGCGCGTGCGAGCGGGAAATGGACGGAATTTAAAAACAGGCAGCGATGCCTGTTACCATACAAGCTATCCGCCGGCTGTAGAGCCGGCAGATCGCGTGTATGGGGTGCCGATCGGT
>NW_017306617.1:1158689-1185049 GCF_000935625.1 Nanorana parkeri | reverse complement strand
TGCCTGTGTCACAGGGGATCAGAGGGAGATCGATACACGAGCTCCCTCCGGTCCCCCATCCCCTGCAAGAATGCGGAAGTGTTGTATAATACATCACTTCCGCATTCTTGTGTCACTCTCCAGCTTCAGAAGCTGGAAAGAAGCTGATGGAGCAGATCTGTGCTTCATCAGCTTCTTTTGGGGGGTCCTAGGTGACATTAGGGGTCTTGGAGACCCCTGATGTCTCCATAAAGAGGACCTGTCACATATTTTGCTATTACATAGGGGGTTTTTATTAGCCCCGTATGTGATAGCAATAAAGTTTAGTGGGGGAAAAAAAGGAAAAAAAAATTTAAGTCCCCCCAAAAAAATGTAAAGTTACACATAAAAAAAAAAAAATTAAAATCCCCACCCATACATACACTTCCGCCGAGCATCGTACGATGTTCGGCGGGTTTGTGGCATGTTCGTACGATAAAAGCCTTACGGGCCAGTGTGCGCAAGCGCACATTGCCCGTTCGGCATTGCGCTGGGCCAATCTGTTGCACTTTTTCCATCTGACCACAGAAAATCTGCAGATAATTGTAAGGTGTATTGGCACCTTTAAAACTGTCAATCTTTTTATGTTGAGGCCAGTGACTGGCTGTTAATGCAGTAGATAAGAAAATAAGTGGATTGAGGGCATTTGGAAGAATAGGTCACCAGCACTCCAAATATTTAAAATGAATAAGTCCTTTTTATTGGACCAATATAAAAAGGACTTATTCATTTTAAATATTTGGAGTGCTGGTGACCTATTCTTCCAATTGTGTATTTTGCACGGTGCCATCCGTGGAGTTACTGCAAGCACCATCTTTGTTTATTGGCCGGGACTGCTGAAAGGTGTGCGGAGAGTATCCTCACCAATTGCAACCTGGATTGAGGGCATATCCACAAGAAAATGATTTTGGGTGAAATGTTTTTCTCCATACAGTTTTACTATTATAATGCTTGTGTTAATGTTTAAAATAAATCTTGAGAAATAGATAAATAAAAAGCATCCATACATCTTCCTCTTTGGTGTAGTATTGATGAAAGGGCCTTGGTTTATGTAATTATATAAGCAATATGGATAATATGGACATAATGCAAAACTGAAAGATTATCTGCTTGATAAAAATGATTTACTGCAACTTAACCATGATTACAGGAAATTTGCTGGTAAAGAAATAGCAGGCAAGCAGATTTAAGAGCAAGATGTTTATGGTCTTGAAAGGATTATTATAGATTTGAATGTTTATTTTATTAGGAACACTTAACCCAAGCTTGTGTTAAGTTTAGGCCTCAGTCCACTAGCATGACACAAAAATAAATCTCTATTAGAACATCTTTATCTACAGTATTGGCTGCACGTACTGATGTAACTAAGTGCTTATAAAGTACAGATTGAGGATTGTAAAAATGTAGTTATTGCTGTTGATCACTTTCCATAAGCAAACCTGTGTCAACTCTTGCCATTATAATGTGTTAAAGCATTTCTTGTTCCATAACTAGCTTTATTTTGTTTTTTTAATTACTGTACAGCAGACAAAATGAAACAAAGCAATTTCTTTGACAGGATGAATATACTTTTCATTCAGTTGATTCTGTTAAAACATCTCCAAATATAGTCATATAAGTCAATACTGCTTTATACGAGTGGGTCAGCCGAACATGCTGAGCATGTTCGGCTGATCCGAAGCCACACGAAGCAAGCCGATGTACGGCTGATTTCAGCCGATATATGGCTGAAATCAGCCGTACCAGCCTGAAGTGAATAGCCGAACGGTGTTCGGCTCACTTCACTTCTGATCGGTCATTCACTCGGCTGCCCTCGGCAGCTTTGTGAATAGACCCCTATGTGTTTAATTTAAGAGCATACTTCAAAGAGTGCATAGTGTCCGCAATCTGTGGATAGAAATATTTTTTCACTAGCTTATGCACAGTAAGGTGCTGAAATATGACCCAATTTTTGATTAGTTGCCTTGTTCACTGCTCCGTGCATAAATACAGAGCAACACAAGTATAATATAACAAGCATCACTTGTTGGATGGGGTTAAGGGTGTCTACACTGTATGTAAAGCCTAAGTCTATTTTTCAGTTATACCCCCTTGTAAAGAGTTATTTTTAAAGTTGACCTGCCTGAACTTTTGTTTAGTTGAGAATAAAGTAAGGGTGGATTATTATCCGGTCAGCTTTCTTGCCATCTTTGCTCCACTGGGGAGATTTATCATCCTTTTTGGTCAAATAACGGAATTGAGAGGAAATCCCTGGTGGTCAGCAGGGTCACCAGAACTAGGGCTGGTCTTAGGCCTTTAGGCACCCTAAATAGGAAAAATGTGTTTTGTTTGACGAAAACAAATTAAAATGTTTTTAGTTTTCATTCATTTCATCTGAAACTAATTTTTAATCTTTGCACATGTATAATATAATGTCTAGGGGGGTGATTTTTTAATTTTTATTATTTTTAATTCTTTTTTTTATTTATGTTTTTAATATTTTTGTAATTTTTTTTTACTGTTGGGAGGGCTTTGGTACAAAATCAGGGCTCTAAACCCTTGACATTTCCGTTTTGAAATAGAAAAAGAAACAGAGTCATCTATCTTTTTTTCTGCAGCCTCAGCACTGAATGGATAGAAAGCACCTCAGTAGGGAGGCTTCCCATTTATTCACAAACTGGTGAGTGCTACTACCCGTTCACAAAGTCATGAATGAACAGGAAGTGGTGTAAAGCACTTCCTATTCATTCATAACTGGGGACACATAGTACTTTACCACCAGTTGTTTACACTGATCACTCCAGTGGTTACTCTGCACACAGATGACCTGTATATATCACAGATATTTACTGATCCTCCGCTCGGCCATGCACAGAGAAGTTGTCATCCTGAAACTCACAGGATGACATCGGCTCTGGTCTCCTCCCCGCACGGCCATCCTGATCCGCCCCTCCCACCCCCCGGCTTTAGCAGACATTTTCTCCTCGGATCCCTGCTGCTAGCCCACACAGGAGCGGAAGAGCAGTGGGGATCTAAGGAGAAGCTGCAGGCTGTGCCACCCCTCTACTCCCTGACGCCCTGAGGCCGAGCTTTGTCGGCCGCCTGGTGCCCCTGTTGCCATGGCGCCCTGTGTGGTCACACAGCTCGAAAACCCTAAAGGCTGGCCCAGATCCAAACTATTGTCTACATTGGAAGATTTTTAATCTATCCCTGTTCTGATGACAACACAAAATCTGGAATTTTCTTTCGCTTCCACTGTCAGTGATAGCAATTACCAGGACAAATAGAGAGGGTGAATCTCCCTAATGGGGAGACAGACGGCAATGAAAGCCTGACAGGTGATTTAATCCTACTCTGCTTTGTTCAAACCCCAAACAAGTTTAGACTTCAGTTGTAGTTTAAGGAAATTGTTTTGTGAATCTGTTACACAGTTTATTACCTGGAGATCCTGTCAGAAACAGTACTTCCTTTTGTAGGCGGACAATGCTAAGAAATTGCCTCCCAATTAGCAGTAGTGTTGTTAGCCTGCCTTGCTATTAGGTTGTTAGGCTGCCTATCAGGTCTTTTTAGATAGTCAAGCCAACATAAGGAGCTCCCACAGCAGGCTGACAATGCTGTTGCTAATTGCAAGTTTTTCTCAGAACCATTAAATTAGGAAAAATTAGAGTATATTTCTTGTTTATTTCTTTTATGATTTGGAATTTAGATTCAATTTTTAGTATCTGTTTTAGAGACTTATTGTTAGCAGCTATTTTTAGTTCTTCAGTACTGAACTGGGAATAAGCCGTGGTATTTAAAGAAAAATTATGTTAAGCATTTATGTTAAGCAAGATAAAAAAGTGATAGTTGAATATATCCAGTAAATCCAACTGCTTTAGTCTGAAAATACAAATTACTGTATACCATTTAAAAACCTTAGAAATGTTTATATTCTAAAACCTGAGGAATTACAGGTACTTTGAATGTTGTTTACCCAAACATATTATTTACTTAATATTAAAGGCCAACTTTGTCTTTATGTCATCCACCACCAAAAAGCCCCACCCCTTTCTTGTACCCCCTCATTACATATGTTTTTCAGGACTTACAGTACTTTTATTCCAGGAGAATTCTGAATGGTCACCTTAGAGTGCTGTACCCTCCCACATTATCATGTGATCTAAGGCTCTCTGATGACACACTCCCAAGGGGTTTGCCATGATGACCTGGATTTACAGGAATTGGGGTGAATGACACTGGGCATCATTCAACCTGAAAGAGGACCAATGGTCAGTGGTGGAGAAGGATGTGGGGGGCAGCTTTTTAGCGTGTATAGTAGTACTTTGCAAACTTCTTTTCACACACAGGAGGGTTTACAGAATAAAATCTTAGAGTTGGGATTTAGTATAAAAATTGAGACAAAATAAAGCCAGCAATTTCGTGCATTACAACCTGTAAATTGCATCAGTGTTTCAAAAGGCTTTTTGTATGCAATGTGGTTTGTGTAAAGCATTTTGTGTATGCTTTTGATAGTTGTTTATTACTTTATGTGCACTGTCTACAGGCACCTGCCAGCTCAGCGATAGGAATCTGTGCTCATAGTTGCTTGTAAGAATGAGCCCAAGACATTGTTATTGGGACAGAGGAAGTGAGAGAGGGTGAGAGGAGAGAGCAATGGAGGCACTGTAAGAGAGGGACAGAGTGCAAAGTAGACACTGAGAGAGAGGGCGAACGAGAGTGATGGAGACATTGTGAGAGAGGGAAAGAGAGCAAATGGTCACACTGTGAGAAGGAGAGGGTGATGCAGACACTGTTAGAGAGAAGGAAAGAAAACAATGGACAAAGAGTGAGGGGGGTAATAGGAGTGATGGAGACACTGTGAGAGCTCTGTGCTTACTATTATTTACTGTTATTCACACACAGCCTGTCACCGGCTTTCAAAATTTCAAAAAGAGAACAAACAAGCACATTATCTCATGGGGGAAAACGGTTAACTAAACTATAAAAATGCACTCACATCGTTGTGAATAAAATCTGCAGTTGTTGGTTCACACCTAGGCGGCACCGTTTGTGTGCGTTTATACGCGCGTTAGCAGCATGCGGTTATTTGCGCATTTATGCGCGTTGCGCACATTTGAATGCATGTTTTAACGTGCATACATGAAGACGCACATTTTGATTGCCAGTTTATAAACCATTGTTGGCAATGGAAGAACGTGCATATAAACGTGCAAAAAAGTTCACGAAAATATGCTTCTGTTGAGCGTTTTTGGGCATTTCCAATGAAGTCTATGGGGAGGAAAAGCGCAAAGAAGCTCCTGTATCTTTTCAGGCATCTGGCGTTTTCCTGCTAGGCATTTTTCTGCTCAGTTGTGAACAAGGGCCATTGAAAATCATGGGATTTCTTGTGTTGGGCAGTTAAAAGCACTTTTCGAACTGCTCAAAAATGCCTAGGTGTGAACCAGGGCTTAAGCAAAAGTCCTGAATCTGCACTAAACACTTAATTGTAATGTTATGTGATTCTGTACTTGTTAAATAAGAAAATGTATTCCTCAGATATGGTTACATCTATAGAGTATTGATTTACTAAAAATGTAGCGACAGTTCCCTTAACAAAGTGAATAAAAAACAATTCAAATTATTGCTTGCACATGATTGAGTGTAACTGAAGTGAACCTTTACTTTGTTGAGTGAACAGCCTCTACTTCTTTATTTTCCAATAAATTCCAATGTATATAATAATATTGTCCTGCCCAGAATACAGTTTTGGCTTCTTGAAATAAATAAATCCAAAGCAAGAATAATAGCATTTTACAAGGCCCTTGGGTAAAAATGCTGCATTCTGATGTGCATTATAGCTAACCCTTTTTCAATAAAACAATATTATGCAAAAATCCATTAGAAAGACTTTTAGAAGCATTCGGCTGTGCACTTATGACCAGATCAGTGAAGTCTTTGAAGTTCTTACAGATGTGTGCTGCATTAGTACAAAATAAAATTCACAGAAAATATTTTGCATTAGACTATAGAGGTACTGAGAAAAGTCCTCTGCTTTTCGACTGCAGTAAAGTAAAGCTGTACTAAAAAAACACGGTTCAGTTGCCATAATGGAAGGAAAATATTTAGATTTTTACCCCCAATGATGTCTGCATTTTAGATAAATGTATTTTAAATGTACAGCTTGCCTTCCACATCTCTTTGTTTTTTTAGAGTTGTTAAAACATGGTATAATGGTATAATATATGCACTGGAGTTGGGGCATGGCAAAGGCATTGATCATAATCTTAAACCTCAGGTCCAAACTAATAATTGACATTTAGATGGGATTATTATCCAGATGGTTAAAAATGTCCGCAACTTCCTCTTGGCAACATTTCCTTGAGAACTAGAAAATCAAACTTCAGTTTACCACAGACTCTTTAGCTTTCTGATTTTATCAGGTGTAAAGCACTACATCTATTGAAAAATCACCACTTTTCAATATAGCCAGTTTGGGTGACCACTAGAATCAGAGACTAAGCAGAGAATAAGAAGTATGTCATGATGATCAGTATGGATGTACCACAAAGAACAATTACATTTTGGCAATGGACTAAAAAGGCATAATGGTTTGGATCTATAGTCTTTTTTTTGTCAATGCATTGGTCTAAGTGTATCTAAACCCAAAGAAAAAAAACATATATTGCAGCTTACCAGCCCTTAGACGTGGTCACTGCAAGTGTTTTTTTGCAGGCTTTTTTCCACCTTTGGCCACATGCACTACAAGCTCTGCCCCATTCTTTAAATTTGGCCTATTCTTTCCCATCAGAGTTCAAAATGAAGCACCCTTTACCATTGATTTTTATATTCCATTTGTATGTGCTTTTTTAGTGTCCCACAACCTCTGTGTTCTAACCTATTTGTTTTGAATACATTAAAAGCTCTTGAAATGCAGAACACAAATAGCCTTTTAGATGGTTGGTAACCTGGCATTAGTTATCTTGATGAGATACAAATATTATTCTTTGATAAAGGGAATTTCTTTATAAAACCAAATCACAGATGATGACTAAAAGAAAAAACGGCATCTGGCTTGCTAACTTTTGTACTTTGGAATTTTATTGAAACTTGATGCCCACAAGTGAAACAAACCTCACCATGAGTCTGACTATGGGACCTTCCTATAGGCAGTTGGAAATGCCTGAGGCTTGGCCTGTGGGTTGGTAAGACCTTGCCATCTCTTGTCTTAACTCACAGTAACACACAAGCATGCTGCCTGCAATCTAATTTTGAAAATAGTTTTTTAAGCTGTAATGTGCCACTGGGCATTCTTATCAAGAATTCTAGTCTAGGATAATATGTATTTTAAGATCATATTTGTAGTCACAATGAATTAAATAATTTTTAAACACAAATGGTTATCCCCTTCATTTGTAGCTGAATTAGTTTCCACTTTTAAGCATCCCATTATAATCAAGCAATAACATATTTTGGCTACTATTTCTATCAGTCTTCTACATTAAATAGTAGGTATATTCTTCCATGTATTATTGTGGTTTCTGTAAATCAGAATGGTATAACTGTAAGGATAAATTATGCTACTTTTGTAGCTAACATTGAACCATTATGTTAGCTACACAGCTTACACTTGTTTTCCCATATTTTCTTGGAATGTTCTTATATTTTATTAATATAATATTTCATCCCTTGCTATCGCAATTTTTTTCTAGAGCTAACATTAATATATATATATATATATATATATATATATATATATATATATATATATATATATATATATATATATATATATATATATATATATATATATATATATATATATATATATATATATATATATATATATATATATATATATATATATATATATATATATATATATATATATATATATATATATATATATATATATATATATATATATATATATATATATATATATATATATATATATATATATATATATATATATATATATATATATATATATATATATATATATATATATATATATATATATATATATATATATATATATATATATATATATATATATATATATATATATATATATATATATATATATATATATATATATATATATATATATATATATATATATATATATATATATATATATATATATATATATATATATATATATATATATATTTATAATGATTCTAAATATATAAACTTAATCTGATTTTCTCCAAAAGAGAGATGGGCTAGGTGCAGAAACACATTAGAAACCGCCAGTCTGGTCATACTACAAACTGGATGGACACTTATGGACATGATGATCTAAATCTCAGGGGGGGGCTACTTTACAATCAATTTTGGTGGTTTCCCTAGTAACTACTGGTCACAGCCATATATGTGGAGGCCTAACTGATTTCTACATATATATTCTTATACTTTTTTACAAGCTGCTTTACAACATATGTCCTAGATTGGCATGCGATCTGGGTCGAATGTGCCTGGACGCCCACCTGGTTAATTTGTTGCAGGGCTCCTCCCACTTGTGTGATGATATAATTTTGTTTTCTAGCCATGATGTAAGAGAAATTTGTGAACCACAACTGTATGCCCATAAGCTCCTGAAGAAGCAGTGGTACTGCGAAATGCATAGAGCAAGAGTTGAGCACTTCCCCATAAAAAATGTCCATAATTATCATGGGTACATACTAATGATATTGCATAGAAATTACTTGGTTAACTATCTATTGTATACCAGTTGAGGAGGTGCAGGTTCATGATAAGCATACAAGTTCACAGTTTTGTAAATAGGACTATATACACTGAGTGACCAGATTATTATGACCACCTGACGTTTGTAGGCAAATTAGCTATAAGGGGGGGCCAGACCATTATAAATAGGGAAGCAGGTTGTTTACCATGACAGCAGAAGTGATTTTTTTCTGAAGATATGGGTTCAATAATGCGATTTAACGTGGGATGATTTTTGGCGCTCTGAGCCATGGAGCGAGTATCAGCAAAACAGCAGAATTTGTTAAATGTTTAAGAGTAGCTGTTGTTAAAGTGTTTAAAGACTGGACTGTCAGCCGGAAATCTGGGTCTGAACGTGCGAATTGTGGCCATCAGCGACTAGTCAATATTAGGGCAGAACGGAGAGTAGCAAGACTGGTACAAGACAACAGAAGGGCAACAGTGCAGTGTCAGATTCCTTGCATCACCTTTCAACATCTCATGGAGTCACGAGGTGGCCCAACAAAGTAATCTTGGAGTCATCTCGTGGCCCAAAGAACTATTGATGGTGTTGTCATAATAATCTGGTCACTCAGTGTATGTTGATGATTTTAAGTTTGTTATATATTTCTAACAAACAATGTGCACAGCAAAATATATATTTTTATATATAAATTGAAGTGGTCATGGTGGTCCCTAAAAAGTCTGTTTTTTTCTGTTCTTTGGTATCCATGGAGTAAAACTAAAGTCAAAATGTTTGAAATTAGTGATGCGCCAAATGTGCATTGGTTCATTTTGTGTGAGCATTGGCCAAACCCAGCCAGAAATACAGGTTTGGTGAATGCCCAAGCAAAAAAGATGCAGAGGGGTTCTGTAGGTGGGCAAACTGGCTAAATCATTCACCCATATTTCAAAATGCTAACAGCTTGGGTTCTGGTTGAACTTATGGTTAACCTGAACCCCAATCTCTTCCTTAGTGGCTGTTAGATAAAACACTGTGCTTCATCATTTATCTTTATAAAGCAAAGTAAAACAGTAAGCTCACTTCATTGTAGACCTTCACAGATGTACATACTTACCTTCCTCTCATGAATCCCACCCCACGCAACTGTCAGAAGTAAAAGCAGAACCTTGTTTAAAGCTGAACTCCAGGTAAAAAAAATATTAACCCTTGCAGTGAAGCTATCCCTGCAATGCAAGGGTTAAGGGGTTGTTTTTGCCTAGGGTAAAAAAAAAAAGTAGTACTCACCTGATTCTCCGAGCTGGCTGTCTCTTACACCAGTCCCTGGAGCCTCTCTCCTCCTCCTCTGCAGCAGTCTAATGTCCCTGAGTGCCTGTTCACACGACGTCCGTTTTGTGTGCTGACCGGATCCGTACGATGCTGCACTCAAAATGCATCCCAATGTATCCCTATGTGTTTTATGGGCTACAGTTCTCACGTGCGCAGTCCGTTCAGGTTACGACAGAAAAATACTGCATGTCACATTTTGTACGGTCAGGAAATGGTCCGGAAACGGTCAGGAAACGCAAATGCGTCAAAAACGCATCAAAAATGCACTGCACTGCAGCTAACATACTAACAGCCCCACTCCAGCAAAAAAAAAAAAGATTTTTTTTTTTTACTGGAACGCATTGCCGAAGCTACGGCCAGATCCTTCGGCAGCTTTGTGAATAGACCCCACAGTGTAAAAGACGTGAGGATGCCGAAAGACATACCAGCGCTGCAGCGTTGGAAGAAAGTGCCACGTATCTCTTTTGCCTCTTAGTGCTGAACAGAGCTTCACCAGAATGATGAAAATGTAAGCATAGGTTTCTGGGAAAAGGGGGTTTAAAGCAAACCTGCTGCTTTGCCTTATTTAGGCAGAGCATAGGTTTGATTTAAAGCAAAAAAAATTTAAATTAATTGATTGAGGAGGTTACAGAGCTTTGGGCCTATTCTTTAAGTACAAATGTTATGACGCCGTGCAAAGTGCAGTGATTTCCAGAAGAAGGAGCTAGGTTTTATCGTTTCTTACTCATTGTTAAGGGTTACTGAAATTTGCATTATTTCAATGAGCTTTGAAATGCTTTATTCTATTAACTCATACAGGTTTCTTATGCTAACAATTTGAACATTTTATTGTTAAAACAGAGTTACAGTTTATTTGTAGAGTTTCAAAAGTGCAGTATAAAAACAGCACTATTTATGTACTCTTTTTTTACCCTGAAATATGGCTTTCTCTGTATTTTTGGAGCATTATTTGTCATTAAAGGTTCATGTAAATTCTTTTCTACTAACATATATTTTGTTATTGAATGAATGTTTTGCAGAAAGTAGTCAATCATTCCTTACTACAATATGAAAATCTTATTTTATAGTACTGTATGTCATTTACTGCAGACAAATTCTGTATAGAAGAATATCCCTGCTCAGGGCTCAAGGAAAGTAACTGACTCATCTGTAACACATGGAGAAACTTGTAATGTCTAAACTGAATTAATCAGTTCAGAGCTGGCAAATCCATACTTTTACATTACATTTAATGTATTTCAATTTACTATTTAGTGTGTGTAATTTTGCAGTAGTTTCATTACCTGAACTTCCATCATTCAAGCTACAAAGGTTATTTTTATAATATTGGGATTAGGATAACAAGTCAGGTTATAATACTGGAGTTAAAACTTAGGTTTTAGAGATGCTATCTCTCTGTGATCAATGGTTCTCATTGAATTAAAGTGGTATCCTGCGGAGGAATCATTTGAAGTGCCAAATGATATTTCCTAAATACAGTATTTGCATCCCTGCACTGTTCTAGGGCTCTCAAGGACTCTGAAAGTGGGACCTGACTGTTTGGAGACTGCAAATATCTGTCAACAACAATTCAGGGGGTGCTGTAAAGTCATTTCCCTTCCTACAAGTCTGGCAGCTTTTTACTAATAATCCTGGACCCTGCAAACAGCTCCCTTGTCGTAAACATACATATTGTGCAGGAACTAGCATTCCTTCCTCCAGTCATAAGGAATGCCAGTACATTTGTCCAAAATACCATAGAAGAAAAATATATTTTTGGAAAACTGCTTGGACAAACAAAAGTCAGTATAGCCTCTCAACACTGAAACAGTAAATTCACCTTAGTCTGGAATTGGGAGTGGTTTCGCCTAGGAGAGGTGCTATATCGAAGTAATTAGACATCTTACAGGGACAGTTTAAAGGAAGCCTGTTTTGGGAGAAATACAGAGGCTGCCATTGCTTTGAAATGCTGGTTGACTGGTTGTATCTGGTCTAAAAATTCTGTGAGTTACCTGGAATGAAAATGCAAAATAGGAACAGCAGAATAAAGTCCGAACTCCTGATCTGCATCCTTTTTCTGGGTTAGCAAAAACATTTCTGAAGCCATTGGAGCAACACGAGTCAATGGGGGTGATTTACTAACCTAAACACATGCACGCACTAGGTGCGTGTGATTTTTACACAGCAAAACGTATTTATCAACCAAAAAGTCTCTAAAAGCATATTTCCACTAAAGCCATATATGTAAAAATCATGCACATGATGCATATATAATGCTGCGTCACAGTTTAGACAAAAATGGGTAGCTCATGCATTTACATTCCTGCATTCATCAACGCAAGCAACGCAACATAGAGCTAATTTACACAACATTACCTTGCAAATTCATGCAGGGCTTTGCACAACACACCTGCTGGGTGTGTACACACTACAAAGGTGTTTAGATTCCACCCATAGATCATGCTGGGAGGGAACACACTACAGAGGTGTATACATGTTCGTGGTGTGTTTATAAGGTTAGTAAATCAACCCCAATGACTTAGAAATTGATTATTAGTATTCCTTAATAATTTTATCTTATGTCAGGGTTGCTCTACTTTAGCCGTGCTCCTTCTGAAACCCAGCAAGCTCCATAGCTCTCGATCAATAATGCACATGTAAGACTTTCCCATTAAGAAACAAAAATCCAATAAATTTGCTTTTTAAAGCTGGATAGTGGATTGAATGTACGTGTCAGTTGGCATCTCATTAACCTTAGTGCATTTACAGAAATATTGGATAGCATAAAGCCACTAGACAGGAGGACTTAGTATCTACATTAAGTGACTTGTGACTCTATTCTAATAAAATAACTGACAGGACATACAGTTCTTCTATATACAGCTATATATCTGAAATACAACTTTTTAAAAACTTTGTCTTAATCACTTTTTATAGAAGTGATGTGGCTCAGCTGCTGCAGCCTGAAATGTGTTAATAGGGCTGTAGTGTAAATTTTGAACAGCCTGTGGTTCACAGTAGGCATCCTTATTCATGAAAGTGAACCTTACTTGACCTAAAACAAAAATGCTTATGTGCAGATTTTGTAAAGCATTTGAAAGTACATATGTTAATCTTCTTGTCCCTATGAACCCCTTTGAATCTTAGGCACAGGTTGTGCAAAGGGCCTTCACCCCCCTCATAAAAAAAATAATTCCTGTCATTTATCTGCCAAAAAACAAAGTTACTGCTACCTACTGAGGCTCTGGCATCTAATAGTTAAATGGCAAGAGGAGGGGCTTAAAGTGTATTTGCACTTTTGCAGCCAAATTTGAATAACAATTATGTTTTTTTTTTGGTACATGTTCCCATTCACGTAACGTAGCTTAAAACAACTGCTGCTTACCATTTTACTAGCTTTTTTTAAAAAAAAGTTTTGTTTTCTAATACCTATTATTATATGGGAATGTTCACCATAATTAACCCTGTCTGTGCTGGCAGATCTACATTATCAGTTGTGCAGGAGTGTCTGTCCTAATAAAGGGTTACAGATTTCTAAGGCTAGATTGTACAATGCATGGTAATTATCATAATCTAAGCAATAGATGTTTGCCTCTAGTATAAACCCGATCCAAATAAATAAGGTCATTATTTTTTGTTTAATTATGTTTAGGTATGCTGTGTGAATGGGAACACATAAAAACATACAGTGGGTATTTCTCAAATTTGACACCACTATGGTTTTTTAGGCACTTTGTAAACTGGGTCAGGTTTGCTTAAGATGGCTTTGTGCTCTACAAAATATGCTTCAAATATTACTCTCACTCTTGTATGGTCCCTCTATTCCCTCCACCCCATTTATATTTACAAGTATTGTACCCGTAATTGCATTTTAATTCAATATTTGCACTGAAGTAGCTAGTTACCTTTTTTTAGTTAGTTTTCTAGTAAGTTTTCATGACTGGTCATGAAAAAAGTATACATTTTGTGAGGTATAACTTTTGTCTAAGTGCAGGAACTAGCATTGTTTCAAATTCTATTTGTCTGTTAGTTCACATTAGCTATTCAACTTTTTTGTTGCCAGTTAGATTAGTTTCAGTAGTCTGGCTACTCTAAAAGGAAATTGACTTGGCTGCATTGTAAAAACTGAAGAATATGTTGACATTATATAAAAGAAGAATAAAACTATGTGTGCCAATGCATGTACTTCAGTTTATGATTCATTTTGAATCCTTCTTTATATGTTAAAAGCAGTAAGAAAAGTTTAGCACATTGTCAGGGGTCCCTTTATAAACAAAATATTAAAATAAGAAACAAGTATTTATTTCCTATGCTCCTCAGCGCCATCTAGTGGCCATATGGTAATATTATAACACACTAAATTCAAACTTATCTCCGTCTAGTGACCATAATGTGATATTACAACACTACATATGAACTTAGAAAAAATATATTTGTTTTTGACATTATTCGCCCAATAAGAAACTTCACAAATATTCACAGGGCAAAGGGCCCTGAGAATTGTTTAGAAATAGACCATCGGGGTAGACTTGTGCGCCGTCAAAAAATGTGTTCCGTTTCGTAATATCCATTATTTCGTATTTCGTAATTCGTATCCGAAACTCAATTCGGATTCGTACGAAATACGGATTTTCGTTAGTTTCGGCACATTTTCGTAACTTTACGAACATTCGCTACCATCAGCATCAACTCCAATATAAATGTACTTTGCTTTTTAAGTTCAATATAACAAATGTTCGTAACGGAACGAAAATACGGCAACGGAATTTCGTATTTCCTGCCTGTGTATTGTATTGTAATGCAACCCTCAGCAGCAGCGGATCCGTATTTAGGATTAAAAAAAAAATATTGTCATGTTTTTCAACCTCATTTACAGGGGTAATATTAGTTCCTGTTTCAAATAAATTCGGATCCGAAATTCGTTAACAGAATTTTGTATTTCGGACATAAATTCGGAAACTGCCATTCGGATTTCGTATGCTTACGAATCTACGAATTTCAGGAAAATTCATACGAATTTTGATTCGGTAACGAAACAAATCGCATGTCTACATCGGGGTTCTGTTCCACCTCTAGTGTATTTTGAGCCCATCCTTTCTAGTTTGTTGCAGTGAACAGTAAAAAGAAAAAAGGCAAAATGTAAATGTATCATGAAAAAGAGAGGATAATTAGCTAGTTTCAGGGTGCATTTACACCAAAATTGTAAGGCAATCACAAGTCAGCGGAGGGTCCGTTGATTTGCTATTGTACCTTTCGATTTCCTTCTGATTCATTGCCTTGCGATCAATTTTTCAACAGATGCTAATGGAAAGGCATCGAAAAATGAATGGATGTGAATGGGTCTAGTTCACACTGGATCTGTTGCGTTACATTGGGCTGTAAAACAGTAGTGCATGTCCTACTTTTTTACAGTGCAATGTAACGCAAGGGAACGGAACGGTGTGAACTAGCCCTATTCACACACATAAATTTTTCGGTGCCCTTCCATTAGCATCCGTTGAAAAAATGTATTGCAACGCAATGGATCCGGTGTGTGAATGGGCCCTTGGTCTTCCTTTATGCTAGTTAGAATGGAAAATGCTGTATGCACACAGCCTAATAATTATAATAATATTTTATGTGGATTATATGCTGGAAGTGCCTTGCTCAATCCTGAGGGCTCATTCACACCTAAGTAGCGACTGACATTTTACAGCAACTGAAACATGCCAGTTACTTCAAGGGCACATAATAAACAACTGTTTTCCATGCCCTCCATGCACACCACAATGTGTATGTGATATGCAGTGTGGTGCAAGAAAATGGAGACATGCTGCATTTTTTCACAGCTCACTGGATTGCGCAGCAGTAGGATAGTGGGCTGCTGTGTGGAGACCTAAATGGAGTGTACACTTTTTATACTTATGGAATTGTTCAAGAAACTTTTGGACGATTTCTTAAGGGGGTACAGGTACTCCTAGAATGAGATCCTAATAGGTTGGACTTGATGGACGTATGTCTTTATTCAACCTCAAATACTATGTAACTATGTATGTAACTATGTACTTCTGATAAAGTTAAAAAAGTAAACAGTGTGATACGTTAAAAAAGCATTTTTTTGTATTGGCTGGTGTGAATGTGCCCTAAAAGGCTCTGTTTAAACACAGTTGCATTTAATTTAGATTTATGTGGGACAGTCCTACAGTTGTAGGGTCCATTTACACTTCCACATTGTGGTAATGCATGCATTATAGCACATTTTACTGCACTGCAAGTAATGGACACCACTTGCATTGCTGCATTGGAGTGTTATTCATTTGAAATTGTTTCCAACAACTAAGGCAATGGACTAGGACATGCACTACTTTTTTACAGCGCAATGTAACGCAACGGATCCAGTGTGAACATGCCACAATGCATGGTAGTTGCATAGGGTTACAATAAAATGGTTGCGTCCTTTTTTTAAGCACATTAGGGGTCAAATTGAATGGTCTGTCTTAATGCAACATGTAGTAACAGGCAACATAAAGCACACCAGAAGTAACCGGACAGTAATTTGGCACTTCTACTGACTTGTCCTGGTATATTCAAGTGGACCTGTGCCCAGGCTCTGCATACTAAAGTATTTCCATATTTTGAACACGCAGTAAAATCACTTAAAAACAATCTCTCATTCATCACTGTAGCTCGGGTATTCAATATCCAACATTAACGCCTTTGTTTATATCTTTGACAGTGAATTACTTTGCATTACAAGCAGATAGAGAGCTTGTGTATGGCTTGTTTAAAATGTCTTTTATAGGTCTTTTATATTTTAAGAACATGTAAATAATTTAATGTCTATAGTCAGTCTGGGCACAGGTGCACTTTAAGTTTGCAGTTTAAACTATTGTACTTATTATTGCAAAGTATACCAGAATCCATTTTCTTATATATGCTATGACAGACATAAATTGCATATATTCCTCAAAGACAGGCTTGTGAGTAGCTTGTCTGGTTATACAATGATCACATTAGCTAAGTTTTATTTTATATTATTTTAAAATGTTGGTAATATTGTCTAAATGCTAATGTCACTTCCATTACCCTTATATATTCTGAAAAGAAGAACAAGATGTTCCTATCTGCTTGAGATTGGTAAAGAGAATACAGATGTGCTCAGGATCTTTGTTATTATTGGTTACATATTAAGAAAAGGTCATATTTCAGAATAATCCCTCATTATAGATCAAAGGTAGATTTTGGTTCATTTGTACATCTGTGTTTTTTTTTTATAATCCCACAATTAATATACCAGAAAGCTCTATTAGGTTATGCGTGTTATACAATATACTGTTGGCACCATATCATTTTGATTTATTTGATTGGATGTTTGGCACTGAGCTAACACTTCCTATATCTACTGAGATATGATTATGTCAGTGTAGTATATGTTTGACTGTTTGTGTTTTTCCAGTTTATTAATTTACCTTATGTTTATGTTATACATTTAACAATGATTTAACGCTACATGCAGAATTTATTCAGAGAAACCATGCACATGGACTACAATTCCTGCAGCTTGAAAGTTGTATTGTGTTGCAATGGGATTACTTCAGGCTTGTCAGCAGCTGGTATGGCAGCCACCTAATTTTTTAACTGTTTTCACCTTCCAATGCTAGATCATGACAAAAGAAAACTTGATCTGTTTGTGTAAACTGTTAATTGAACATTAAGATGGGATCAAGTCAGGTTTGCACAGACAGAAATTAGCAGGACAGAGACATTTTCACACAATTGTGATCATTAAAATTCTTCATGATATTGCACTCCCCTATGAGTGTTTGATGCTTACGCAGTAAAAGCAAATGTCATTCAGAGCATTCAATGTATTTGCTGGAACCTGGGGATTAATGGCGAGAGATGATTTGTCATTTATTTAAACAATGTTTTGCTTTTTTTCATTTAAATTATGGGAGGGTCTGGATTATTACGGGAAGCCTGGTGTGGAGCACAGCAGGGTGCACAGAGCTCTTGCAGGCTGTATTTGGCCCACAGGCTGCACTTTTGTCACCCAGGGTCTATGAGAATGTTGACATTACTTTGCAGTGGTTTTCCATTTGCAGTTTTTTTTTTTCACCTTTATTAATGACATCGGGGAGGGTGTTAACAGCGATATTTCCGTGTTTGCGGATGACACCAAAATTGGGAGGGTAATTTAGACAGTGATTTCAGCAAAGAATGTGGAATTGTTCAAGAAACTTTTGGACGATTTCTTAAGGGACCGTAATATACAGGGGTACAGGTAATATACAGGGGTACAGGTACTCCTAGAATGAGATCCTAATAGGTTGGACTTGATGGACTAATGTCTTTATTCAACCTCAAATACTATGTAACTATGTAACTATGTAACCTTGCAGTCAATTAAAGTCAATAAAGAATGCAGAGTCTATTTTCATTTTGTTTTGCATCTGTCTTGTTTAATCCTTCATTCTTAGCTTTGTGCAGTGATCAGTGAAACAGCTCACAGAAAATAAACTGAAAATTGAATGAATACTGAATGAAACTGTAAGCACTGTTTAATAGAAAGTTCAAAGGGATGCGTTAATGGTTATGGAGCAATTTTATTTTAATTTTATATGCATGTATGTATTTAAAAATCATTCTAAATAATTATCTTTGAAAAACAATCTAAAGTGAGACCACAGCTGAAACTGTTTATTTTTAGATACCTTTTGCCTGGAAATGTAAACAGGAAATAGTTATAAGCAATATTTCATATTTATTTAGCCACAAATTAAAAATTATGCAAATTTTTTGGGACATAATAAGAAAAGACTTTCCACTTCAGGGACAAGTTTAAAACAGTTTCTTTGGCATGCATTTTGCTGGATCTTCTAGCGCAGGCCTTCTTAAAACTTTCTCCACTCTTGACCCCTTTTTGGCCGAGGAAATTTTTAAGGGACCCTCAGCGCCGGACGGTGTCTCACCCCTCTTTCCCCCCAGCATCGGTTGGTGTTTCAGTCAGTGTCCCTCTCCTCCCCCCCTCCCAATGTCGGTCTGTGTCTCTCCAGGGTATGTTAACCTGCATAAAGCAATTTAAATCAATTTAAATGGATTTTATCATAAATTAAACATTTTCTAATTTCATGTCAAAATGTTGGCAATGCAATGCACATTAACAGGTCTTATGGCACAAACACGTCCTTACAGAGACAGTAGAAAACCTATTTGTGCGGATTGGTGGGTTCTTTTCAAAACTTGCCAATCAGCAAGTTTCAAGGCTAGCATTAACTGCAGGGCTCCTCACTTTGATTTGGTGGCATGCATATCAGCTTAGGAAATCCATACATTTTCAATGTTGGTCACACCTTGCACCAGTCAAGCTTCAGAAGAGCACTGAACAGCTATGTATTTCTGAGGCTGGCATGCATTATACGAAAGAAAGGTGAATGCTGTTGAAACATCTGATTATTATTGTTATTATTATTATCATCATCATACAGGATTTAAATGGTGCCAACAGTTTGTGCAGCGCTTTACAATAAGGAAGACATTACCGTTACAATACAAATCAAGGCAACATGGTAAGGAGGGTCCTGCCCGTGAGAGCTTACAATCTAAAATTGGCAAGTGCTCCAAGCAAGAAGACCCCTATCATTATAGAGTATGTGAATAGGCTTCTGTTTACACTTTAAAAGTGGAACATGTCTTTAACTCCTTTATTTCCAGGGAAATGTTATCCTTTGTGATAAGACAAAATGTAAAATTTAAAGCCTAACT
Source organism: Nanorana parkeri (assembly GCF_000935625.1). Lineage (NCBI taxonomy): Eukaryota > Metazoa > Chordata > Amphibia > Anura > Dicroglossidae > Nanorana > Nanorana parkeri. The sequence goes on along the minus strand of NW_017306617.1, from coordinate 1,165,350 downwards.
CTGCATATTTTGTAGACCTGTCATCCATCTCATATCCTCCCACTCCTATCATTCAAAAACGCACCAGTGCTGTGCTTCGTGAATGACACAGCAGAGGGAGAGGGCACAAGCATAACAATTGTTTTTTGTCACAGACATCGTTTCTATGCAGCGGAAGCAAGAAGTGTGACCCCTATGCTATACTTTCCAGCATCATCCCAGTGGGGCTTAGTAACTTCTATGTAAGACCCCTTTCTCACTGGTGGTCTTATAAGGTCCACCTGAAAAAACTGACAAAGTCTAATGTAACTCTTTGCTCAGCTGGATGTAAACGTACACTGTCTAGGTCCGGAAAAAAAACTGAACAGAGTTCCTTTTTGGCGCATTTGATCATGATGGATCGGGGGGTAATTGAAGTTAAACAGACACATGCTGATCTGAACGGACGCCGTGAAAGGGGCCTAAGTAAAAATCAATTATGAATCATATAAAATATTTAAGAATGTTAAAAACACTCTGTCTGGAGTTTGATTGTAACCATTCCTTTTCTATTCCCATCCAAAGTTTAATGGTAGTAGTAAACCCTTTTTGTTTGGAAAGCATAATGCTCGTCACCAGAGCTACAATAAAATTTTAACAAATTGCAAATACCTTTTACAATCTTTAACATGACCACTATTCCCCATTCTTTCCGAGTTCCATGATGTTGGGCAGAGACTGCACTCTTGATTGCGGAGCCTCTTGTAAGAACAGCTTACAGTCAGTCAAGCAGGTTGGACTGAATGGGGGTGTACCAGGCTGTGACATCACAACCAGCCCTGCCCTTCTTGCAGAAGCCACTGTTAGAGCCATCTCCATCTCCACACAATGGAGCTGAGAGAGGAAAAGGAAATGATTACAGGCACTGTGCCTTGTATGTCTCGGGGAGGAAGCAAAGATGCAAACTGGCCATGTACAGATTTGTTTCTGTGCTTAGTGTGGTCAGGAAGGGCTTCCTGCACAAGGTGACTGGCAGGACCATCAGGTATTTATGGAGCCTTATACCCCTTATTTAAATTAAAGATATACGTATTTTAATTGTGAGGGACAAAGAAATGTAGTCCCTAATTTTAATAATTAAGGTTAATATACACTTTAAACAATGTTTGTGCTTACATATACATTAACAGTTAAGGTCAGAATAAATGCAAAGGGTTGAAGAGGATTAGGTTAAGGGTAGTGTGTTAAAATGGAGTTTAGGAGTTAAGAGTTTAGAGTGAACATTCAGGTTACATTTTGGGAGTATTTTATTGTTAGGGATACTTTACAAGTTAGGGGCTGTCAGGAGAGCACTTGCTTTTAGCACAATAGTCAAACAGATTGATTCCTGATTTTCCCTCCATGATCCCGGTCTGCAAGTGGTAGAGTGCACAGTGTAATTGTGAATGGGTAAAGTGACTAGCTAATCATGGCCAATACAAATTGGGGACCAGTTATTCTTGATCTACTGTTGAGGACCTGACTGCTAATAATAACCTTTTACCTAGGATGGGTGCTCACATTTGGGTGCACAGCTATAAATAAGATTGTTAACCTTCCTTCTAGCATGGTGAACTTGCTAGGGGGCTGCTGCTTTACAACTACAAAGTCAGGAAGAAGGTAAAGATTAAATGATTAAAACTGCTGGAATTTGTTGCTAGTCTTATTGCTGCTTTCTATGACTGAATGGAAACCCAGGGTGTATAAATTCCAACAACTTTCACACTTCTAAATGATATAAAGTGCTTCTCAAATCTGTTTTTAAAAGTTTCTTTTTTCACAGTTTCTACCTCTAGCATATTTAATATGTAATCTTAATTTTCTCTGTTATAGAAAATTACATTTATTTATTTCCTGTTTTTTTTTACTGTTCTGTGTACTGCTGGACCTCTCTAGTTTTTTAGATTTTATTGGTTGCATAATCGACCCATGGCTTTAGCAGATCCATTTGTTTTTTTTACAGTAATGACTGCAGAGGAGATGGATGTTATTGTAGGTAAGACAGTGTTTCTCTACCATCTTAAAAGTAGTAATAAACTCTCAAACTTTTTTCACAAAAATTAATCCAGATCAAACAAATATAAATTTTTTTACTTTTGACATTTTTCCCCAAGCACTTAGTCATCATGTTTCTGAACAGCTGTTTCCAATTGTCTCAGCTCAACTTCCCTGAACTTCTTGTCCAGTAGTAGATCGCAGGGAATAGCACAGTCTTTAAAAGCTGTCCATTTACTAACTCAAATGAATGAAGGAAGCAGAAGAGAGAAGAGGGCAAGGAGGAGAAGTATTGGAGTGGATTGCCTTGCTGTGACTGTGTGTTTGTGGAGACACACACATCTTACTAGCACATACAAGGGTGACTCCGTAGGACCCTGCAAGGAAAAAGAGCCACCCTAAAACAGGATATCAGGTCCAGTGCTCTGGGACCATCTGATTCTGCAGAAAACTAAAACATTTAAACACCAAGGAGCAGCATCCATCGTAAGTGAATAAATAAGCATTTGAAAAAGCTTAAAACATGACTTTAATATCAAGAGGTAAATCAGTGCATGCAAAGAATTTTGAAGATTCTTTGTTGTCTTTAGCTACCCCAACAAACACATAAATGCACAGGCATAATACCAGAATCAGACAATAGTAGATACACAGCTATATCATGAATTAAAGCCAGTCTCAGGACACCAAAATTAAATAATTTGAATAGACTTTAACTTTAAAAATAAGTGATCTGAGATTTTAAAATGAATCTTATGATGCAGCCCAGCCGCCAGAAAATACCATTTTAGTTGGTCCAGCTATAGTACATTCTAATAAAATCACATTCTCCCGTGTTCAGTATGACTACAAGTGATGTATCAGTGACCATAGTTATATGCATAATGGAGCTGCTCAGACGGTCATTCACCTGTGTGACAGTCAGACAGGTAAATAGCAGTTACAGTGGTAAAGTGTGCACTCAGCTATTCTAAACAGCAGAAAGCCAGCTGCTAAGACAGGGCTTTTTAGATTGTGTAGGATATATGCCTTTCACTTAGGAAATAAAAATGTGCATTCAACTTTAACATAATAACATTTTGACTAAACTGAAAAAAAGGTGTGGGGTATTTAAATGGTGTGAACACATAAGAATCTATTTTTCTTCCTGGAGCCCTTGACAAAGCTTTGTCATTTATTAAGAGCAAATGGAAATGGTGTGTTAATACTTACAGGAATTCCTTCCTTCAGATATGTCACTTTGAATTTTGTTTTCTGAAAGAAAAAAACCTAAGAAAACCTGTACTGAGAGAATCTAGAGGCTCTCATTGCCGTCGCTTCCTTTTAAAAATATTCAAGATTGTAGAAAAGCACTGCTTATGTATTTATGTTTTGAAATTGTATTGTAAACAATGTGCCCAGCTGTCAAGATGATCCTGTGGCTTCCTGAGGTACTGACCTTAAACAAATAACCAGATGATAAATTCTGACTTCACTCCTACTATCTAATCTGCATACTTGTTTCTGGTCAGTGACTAAAGCAGGTTATACACCGTTATATTTTCTTCATTCAACCTTGGTGCTCAACGAAGAAAATATAACAGATTCCTCCATCAATGTTTAGAGCGTGGATGAAGGAATCCACTGCTGTTTTGCATTATATTCTGACAGTGGCCACTGGCTGTTGTCAGAATGTCTGAACGGAGCTTGCAGCTGATTGAGAATTTTCCAACCTGCTCTCTCGATCAGCTGATCTCGAGATGCTGGCAGAAGGGTGCTCACAGGGGCACCCGGTTTGCAAATGTCAGCTGGTATATCAATAACTGGCCAAAATGTACACTGTGTATAAACTACTTTAAGCTATTAAAAGGCAGAAACAGTCAGATAAGTAGTATTCTTAGAAGGAGGTCAGCAATGGCAGCCCTGGTACTTATTTCAGTTCATGTATTCTTTTAAGATACTAGATACTGCATGCATGTTTGCTCCAAGCAAATCCGTTTTTCCCAGTTAGTGCTTAAATGCTAAATACAGTATGTGCCTTGCAGTGTGTGTTTTACTAATGAAGTACATAAAATATGCTGTAACAAAAGAATTAATGATTTAGTGAAAGCTGTAATGATTATTGCTACTGTGCTATGCATACTGATAATTCTTCATGTCACTGTAAGTCTCTCTTTATCTCTGCAGGCATTTCCTCTTCAAGCATGGATCTGGTACTTCTCCCATCTTCAGTGCTGCCAGTCAGAACTACCCTCTGACTTCAAATACAGTGTACTCTCCTCCTCCAAGACCTCTGCCCAGGAGCACTTTCTCCAGGCCTGCCTTCACCTTCAACAAATCATATCGTTGTTGTAACTGGAAATGTACTGCCTTGAGTGCTACAGCAATTACAGTAACATTAGCCCTGCTGCTAGCCTACGTTATTGGTAAGAGTTCTGTTCCCTTTCAATACAACTATCTAGTATCAATTATATATTCCTTCTAAATAAGTTTTCTTTATGTAGAAGCTTCTTAAATAACATTTATGGATTGATTTGTACAAGTTTCAGAAACATATTCAAACTGAATATATTTATTTAAATTAGGAACATACTAAAGAACAATATTTCTCTTTCACATTCATTGAAAGACACATGATTCAGAGACAAATGAGTTATACTGCTGCCTACAGGAGGATTTGGATACTGGAAATAAAAAAAACAGTGACCAGCCAGTTAAATCCCTCCCACTCCCAGCATGTCTCAATTTTTTGATAGCGGCATAGGAGAATTTACATATTTTGTCTGTTGAGTTGAGTGTAACCATTTTTACTGACCATTTTTTACTTTTTTTTTAAAGAAAACATTTTCATTTTTTTCTTCAGTCAACATTTTCCTACATACTGCTTGAGCTGGTCTCTATATGCAACTATCCATATTAGCATATCCTCAGCAATAGCTTTGGAGGCCTAACTGCTGGACTGGACAATTTTGGGGCCAGCCTGGAATGTGTCTTGTGACACTGAAATATTGATTAGGACCTTTGTTTAGGGTTTCATGTACCCCCCTCCCCCTGTGCCTCACGTTTTTCCCTGTTCTGTGCGATCTCAGATTTTTTCTTTGTTCTCTTCAAAAGCTGCATTTCCCTTTCCACTCTTACTCATAATGTTGCCCTCCTCACCATCACCCCTAGAATCCATGCTTCTGAGTTGGCAGCCTTGTCCTGCAAATAATCTTTTTTGGCCCTATATTAGAACTTGGTGGTGTTGAGGCCCAGGGTGGTTTCAGCCTTTCACCTCAACCAGGACAGTGTTCCTCTGTCCAGCTTCAGGGTATAATTTCTCCATTGTCCAGATCTAGTACATGCTGTATGTATTTATCTCACAGCAACTTCTTCCATTAAAATAACTTACTCTCTTTTTATCATACCCATCCATCTCCATAAAGGGAACCTGCATCTCATTCCATCATTTCACTTTGGCTCAGACAGATCATTATCCAAGCTCATGGGTAAGGTTCCAACCTTTTCTATTAGGCACACTGTATCAGATCTGTGAGTGTTTTTAGGGCTTTCCTGCATCAGGCTACTTTATCCTTGGTTTGCAAGTCTGCCACCTGGTTCTCTAAGTTTTCCAGGCGGTAAACTCTTTGAGCTGCAGGCAGCCCTAGGTTTTGTTATGTGGGATTGTTAGTGTTTTTTTGCTGTTGCCCACCCCTCAGTTGGATTGCTTTTGGATGTCCCAGTTGTCCCTGAATCATGTGTCCCTCAATGTATGAGAATGATAATTTGATTTTTCTACTTACCATAAAGTCCACTTCTTGGCATTCATTGAGGGACATTAATGTTCCTCCCGGTATTTAACAAAAAAAATGCATGGTAATGGGAGGGGGTTACACCAGCTGGCCACTGTTTTTTTGTTTTGCCAGTGTCCAAGTCCTCCTGTAGATGGCAGTATAACCCAAAGGTCTCTGAATCCTATGTGCTGTAATGAACTCCAAGAAACAAATGTTACGATTTGGAAAAAAAATTAAATTGAGCAGTCAGAAATCATTTTATGCTTCTTTAAGTATCAGAATCTTTGTATACATATTCATGAATGTCTTTATCAGACATTTATATTTAGATGTATTAGTATGTTTAATTGACAGGAAATAACATTTTATTAAATTACTTCCCCCCTCAATATTACTAGTGATTTCTGCTACTGGACTTCAAGATTGTTTTCTCACAGAGACAATGTGGGGGTCACATAACATGACTGCTAGTTCTGTTATCTATGGGAATGCTGTTTTTTGGTAGCCTGTGTTGATGCAGCAACTTACCGTTTTATCAATCTGTGGTGAATTATTTCCCTATATTTTCATTTTAAATGAACAACATAATAGTATTAACCTCCCTGGCGGTATTCCCGAGTGTGGCTCGGGAGCCTGCGGTGTCCTCTGCTGTGTTCGCCCGGCCGATGCCGGCATTCGTCTTTCAGTTTCGTTTTCGGGCGTCACAGCGGAGGGCGGAGCCGGCGGGAAATTCTAAAGTGAAAACATGACATTTACACAGAATACACACAATACAATGTAATCTACATATATTTATCAAACTATTTCACTTCAATTTTGTCCCTAGAGCTTTGTCCAGTGCCCTGCCTGCACTTTTACTGTACTCTATTGACTGTGGTACGGATCAGGAAGCGCCCCCAGAATTCCCATTTACTGGA
>NW_017306617.1:1148428-1158662 GCF_000935625.1 Nanorana parkeri | reverse complement strand
GTATTGGAAGCCATGTGAGGTTATTAGTTGACCAAGGGAGGAGGTGTAGATGGAGAAGAGGAGGGGTCCAAGGACAGAGCCATGGGGGACCCCTACAGAAAGAGGAAAGAGGAGGGGAGGAGTTAGAATTGTAGGTGACACTGAAGGAGTGTGTAGATAAGTAGGATGAGAACCATGACAGTGCAGAGTCTTGTAGGCCAAGCGAGTGGAGTTTTTTGAGGAGCAGCGGGTGGTCAACAGTGCCAAAAGCAGCAGAGAGGTCTAATAGCAAGGAGTAAGGAATAGTGGCCATTGTCTTTAGCGGTTATTAGGTCATTGGTGAGTTTTAGGAGGGCAGTTTCAGTGGAGTGTTTGGGGCGAAAGCCGGACTGAAAGGGGTCCAAAAGGTTGTTATTAGCGAGGTGGCAACTCAGGCGGTTGTAGATGAGGCGTTCTAGGAGTTTAGAGGTGAATGGGAGTAAGGAGATAGGTCTGAAATTATTGAGGTTGGTAGGGTCCAGTGAAGGTTTTTTGGGTATTGGGGTGACTAGTGCATGTTTGAGTGGGGTAGGAAAGATTCCAGTAGAGAGGGAAAGATTGAAAATGTGGGTAAGAGAGTCTAGGATAGAGCAAGAGGGTGACCGAAGTAGTTTTGAGGGAACAGGGTCCAGGGGGCAAGTGGTGAGGTGGGTGTCAGAGAGAAGCTTAGTAACCTCCTCTGTGGTGACAGGGTCAAAAGAGGAAAGTAACAAGTGTGATGGAGGATCAGGTACTATAATAAAAGGGGCAGTTGATTGGACAGTGGCAATCTGATCTCGAATGGTATCTATTTTGTTTTTGAAATGAATGGCAATGTCCTGAGCAGTGAGTGAGTTAGTGGGTGGTGGTGGTGGAGGACATAGTAGAGACTTGAAGGTAAAAAAGAGTCGACGAGGTCTGGATGAGAGTGTGTTAATGAGTGTGACAAAATAAGTTTGTTTGGCAGCACGGAGGGAGGAGTTATATTTTATCAGGGCACCTTTGTACAGGGTAAAGTCTTGCAGAGACCTAGTTTTCCGCCACAGTCGCTCAAGAGTGCGGCTTTGTCTTTTTTGATGTTTGGTAACTTCAGTTTGCCACGGTTGTAGCGGGCGTGGTCTAAGTCTGCGTGTAGTGAGGGGAGCCAAGGTGTCTAGGGAGGATGAGAGTGAGTTGTTAAAAACAGAAGTAGCAAGGTCAGGGCAGGAGAGGGGAGAGATTTTGTCGAAGAGGGAGTCAGTAGCAGAGTGGAGAAGAGAAAGGTCGAGGTGGTGGAGGTTTCTCTGGGTGACAGTGTGCCTTGTATATTATAATTATGCCTTGTATATTATAATTTATGATTTCATGTTTCAAACTTTATCACACCCGGGATGTCTACTGGACTCTTGTTTGGACAGATTTAGGTGAGTTATTCCTAAGATTTACTAAGAATTACAGGCCTGCAATATAAAACAACAAATTGCCATGAAAAACAATGTACCGCTTTGGCATGCTAAAATCCTCCATAATCATACCGCCAGGGAGGTTAAAGCCAGTGAGAGTAGTCCTCAAATGATAGAAGCCATTCTGTGATTGAGTCCACCGGTGTCCAGCCATAATGGAAATATCTGGTTTTTAAAGGATTAATTAATTAACTGCTTATATAAACGATAACATGAAAAAAACACTACCTTTAAACATGAGACCAGATATTTAAATCAGGATTTACTTGATTATTTAGCACACTATAAGCTTGTTTAATGATTAACAGTTTAGATTCAATGGATTAGAGGCATTAGGCAGAATTCTCCATTCGGCCTGAGCTATCATTATATACCCAGCATCACATTACATTCATCATGTGTAATAATTTACACGGGCTGTACAATGCAGTGTCATAGAGGCTCCAGTATCACAGACCAATTTGTCATGTGGAGCCAATTTAACTTCCATGAAAGAAAAAGAAAACTAATTAGATGTCTTTAGGTCCTTTTGATTAAAATCATATCCACTCTGTGTTATTATTCATACTGATCCTTTCACATCTCAATTTGTATAAGAAATACGGAGAACCAGCAAGACTGTTTGATTGGACTGTAAACAGGCTGTCCACAGTGATAAGCAGCTTGAGAATATTAACACTAATTAATAAGGGTATCTGCTTTTTTTTCCTATGCTAAATATCAGAATTACTGAGTGGGAGCAGTCAGAAAATGCATGTGTCAGAGGTAGCTTTGCTAGACATTTAATTAGTGCTTAATATAGCATATCATTAAATCTCTTGAAGCTGAAACATTACTATTATATTTCTAGCAGTCTGATGTACACCTTTACTTTGGTTCCTATAAAATCATGTATAGTAATGATGGACTTGCATAAAGAATGGCCTACATTCTTTACATTCAACACTTGTCATTCTTGCTTGGCAATTTTGACTGTTATGTATACAGTACTTTCTTAATAATACTTCATATTCTCTATGTACTGTTTACCTCATTAAATTGACAATTGCTGGCTGCATTTAGGAATATATGTTCAAGTATGTCCGAAAATCAAGGAAGGAGAAACAACATTTTGTCCATGGTGATATGAACAGTATATATGCTAGCAATCAGTTTTCAACTATAGATACGTTTAGTGTTGATTAATTGTACTCTGGGCTTCTCCCAGTTTATTCATTACAGGTCATTATATAGGACTGACAATTTATGCAGCGTTATACATAGTGCACATTCACATCACATCAGTCCCTGTCCTCAAGAAGCATACAATCTAAGGTCTCTATCTCACATATGAGGGACAATTTAGGCAAGAGCAAAATAACCTACCAGCCTGTCTTTGGAGTGTGGGACAAAGCCAGAGAAACCCATATAAGCACAGGGAGAACATGCAAACTCCTTGCAGTGAGTGACATCTGAATTTAATCTTATGCATACGCTTTGCAAATTGCACAGGCAATGGTGACAGATAATATCAAAAAAATGCTTCCAGGGACAGGGAACATGCATAAATATTCTGTATAATTATTTGATTGAAGCACTTTTGTAGGTCCGTATGCCATACGTCCTTGGCAGCGAAAGGGTTAAAGAAACCTTTGCTGAGTGGACTACAAAGGCTGCTGTAGTAGCCTGGATGCCCACAGGTACACCAGACAGGGCCAGAAGAAACCAATACCAGACATGATTCTGGATTTTAACATCAGGAACAACCATAAATGTCAGGAAATTAGGCTGGACACAACTTCCAATCAGTCAGAACAGGGAGCTATCTACCTTGCTGATTTTTAATGGATCTTCGATCCAATTTCTTAAAAATTATTACAATTAAAATCAACTTTTTATATGGATTCTTGTTTTGTGGAATTGTCTTTTGGTGCCTACAAAACCCCACTTTCTTTTCTTGTTACTTGGGTTTCGGTTTGCTGGACAATCGACACACCTGGAAGGAGGCTCATAATCACCGAACACAGCTTTACACCCTTGTGCTGAATCTTGAGCTGAATCTTGTTATGTTTTCTGGGTTTTTTCACGTGTTTTTATTAAAAAGGACATGGGTAATTGCCAAGGGGGACATATACTAATGCAAAATCTTTTAGTGCATCTTAAAAGGCAACCTTAAAAATGCCCACCTGCCTTAAATAACATACTTTGGCCAATTATGTCAACCAGGATTCCCTGCCTGGTCTGTTTACGAACACCAGCCGGCCGAGGATCTCTCATTTTATGGCTATGGTTCTACTGTTGCAAATGTTAGCCATGAGTTTGGGCAGGCAAACTAGCCAAATATGGCCAGTTTGTTCACCCCTTAACTAAACTGTGAACAGACTGGATTCAGTTCAAACTCATATTTAATGCAAATATTCATCCTTAATTATAAGTAAAACTGCATTTTTAAAAAAAAAGTTGTAAGAAGACCGTAGAAAGGATATATAAAAAAAGATAAATATGATTTAGGATAAAAAATGCATAGTATACTGTATCCAATACGTCAACATTCTGTCCTGAATAAAACATTTAATAAATCGTGATATAACCTACTTAAAATATTATCAACCTAATAAAGAAGCTATTCATGAATAATACTTGCTGCTTTAAATGATTTAATATATGAGAAATACAAATGCTCTCCCTATTCATTTGTAGGTTAATAATTCCTTTGTTGCTGCTAAACATTCAGTGATGTGTTTTTAAGTGAGAAAATGCTTACACTCCATTAGTTGTTTACTGTTGTGTTTGAATTTAAATGTTCATTCCCCATACATGAGTGCCAATTTTAGCATTTTCATACAACTTCTAAAAAGAAACAGCTGTTCTAATGTACTGCATTCCTTTTCTTTAATTGTTCTTCCTTTTTTTTTCTTCCGTCTTTCCTTTCTTTCTCTGTTTCTCTGTAGTAATGACTTTACTGCTGACAGCTTAATAAGAGCAGAGATAATTCATTTTTTTGCAAATTAAACAGTCAAGGTCATCAATGGGAAAAGTATGTAAAACCTCTACAATACTGACATATTAAAATATTAACGTGGGATCAACCCTGTTGGAGTTTTTGTCCTGTGCTGCACCATTGTGGCAGGTACCCAGCTTGCATTATTTTGCTCAGAAAACCTTCCCTGCCCTCAACCAGCATGTGGAATGTAAGGGGTCTTTGTTGTTGGACCTTGCTGCCAGCCTCAGGGGTACACATGACCATGGACCCATGTTCCAGTAAGCATTGGCAGGGACACTACACATCCTTCAAGGCACACTGGGTCAATCTTCTGGCAGCCATTTGGAAATATGTAGACAGGGTCACATCACTAGAGCTGGTGGTGCTGCCATGTGTCTTGTCCAATGCTTTGAAGCCTCTTCTCTTCACTGGCCTAATGCTCCTCACTGGCCTAATGCTCCAACTCCTCAGCTCAAACTCCCGCCAAAACCCTTAGAGCATATGAATCCCAGGCTAAATACTGCCATACTGTGTTGTAGTTCATATGGTTGGGGACAACTAGTCCAAAGCTGCTAGGAGTTCTGCAGGCTAAAAGGTTGTTGGTCCCATGCCATTTTCAACCAGAAAGTTCATAAAGGCACTAACCTGCTGGTCACTGGGCTTGTGTTTGCCTTGCAGAAGTGTAGTGCCAACATTAGCTGCATTAGCACCGGACATGCAGAGGCTGCACCAGCAGCAGTGTGCCATCCACAAGTACCTGTGTGATTATTGTAAGAGGACAGGCTCTGGGTATCAGGGGTTCTTTTCATCACATTAATGACTCATCATTCAGGATGCATGCAGCATGTTTGTACATTTTGAAGAAGCAACCAATAAGGTGGTCCACAATGAGGAGTGGATTAGTACACACCCTCTTGTTTTCAACCTGAAACACACACTCCATGGCATTATATAGCTGGAACTGAGGGGTACAGCAGCAGGAGGAAGAGGAGGTCCTGCTGTTTAAGGGCCAGAATGATTAATTTCTGGCATATAGCCACTGTGCAAAATGTTTGCGTGTTGTCTCTTCAGTAATACTTTTTCATTTATGTTTCAAGATACAACCTGCTTCGTGTCTCCCTCTAATATTGCAGTCTAACTGTCATGGATGGGTGTTTTGAGGCTATAGGGTCAAGGCAGGCAGGAAGATACATAAGTTACCACCGTTTATTGTGCATCTTCAGAAATCAACCAGCATGCTTGAAAATTATTATGAGAAACACAAATGTGGACTTATGTAACAACTGTAAACAACATACACACACCAATATCCCACCGCTGCCACCAGCTGTTAGCTGACTGGTCTGTTAGTTAACCATACACACACACGCACACACACACACAGGAGGTGGTTCCTGGAGTTCTTTTCCCAAAAACTGGCTGGACATTGTATGGACCAGTCAGTTCTGATGGCTGGTTTGGAGTAGGATTTTCGACACCAGTGCATCATCCCAATTGCAGTGAGTCCAAATGCAACATGGCTGCCACAAGCAGGGTTTATACAACTGTTTAGTCAGTCCCTAGGTTGCTCTTTAAGCCCAGGACATACTTTTACATGCACATGAATCTCATATTTTATACTATCTGAAGGAATCATTCTAATCTCCTTAAAACTAATGTTTTGGGTTTGATGGATAAAATATATTTCATTTGATCTGACAAATGTTTGCAGATGCATTGAGTCTAACAGTTGCCTTGTCTGAGGACTAGTTCTGATAGCTGCTGAGGTAACAAATTATTAGACATTAAAGTTTTGTTTTTTCTTTTTGAATGCAAATTCAGTCAAAATTTCATGAATTTGGACATCCGGGTGCATCCAAATGTCTGAATTCCAATGGGACCGAATGCAAATGTATCCAAATGTTCTTTTAACAAAATTTCAGATTATCAATGTTTTGTTCAAAATGAAACTAAAATCAGACATGTGACTGTTTTCTGGCCAATCAGAAAACCTAGTCTGAAACTAAAACAAAGCTCTGAAAGTTCCGAATCCGAATAACGAAACAACGTTGAGACCCAAAACCCAGAAGAAGATTGAAAAATCCAAAACGCTGGCTTATATGTCTACACATTATTAACTTAATCTACATACAAGCCTACCTTGTCAGTGATTAAGAACTAGGTGTTTTAATTCCTTTGATCTCCATGTCAAAACTGTCCATTCAAATTTTAAACTGTGAACATTTGCCTAAATTGCTTAGCACTGAATTAAGAAAATATCTATAATGTCATCGTATTTCTATATTTTAATATCATACTAACAAAGCTGCTTACATTCTGTCCAGCCACTGAACAATATTTGTGGCCATTATCGCTCAGATAATACACTCAAATTTTTATTGCAGGATAAAACCTTCCTCGTCTTTCCCACTTACAATGCAGCCTTGCCAAGCCGATTACATACTGTTCAGCCACTGTATAATATTTGTGGCTGTTGTCCCTCAAAAAATATGCTCTATTTTTGAATTTGAGATAAAACCTGCCTCATCTTTCCCTCATATATTATAGCCTAATCAAGCTGCACACATACTGTCCAGCCACTGAACAATATTTGTGGCTATTTTCTCTCAGATAATGCACTTGAATTTGCATTGCAAGATATAACCTGCCTCATCTCTCCTCTATTGCCTCTCAAATAATACACTATAACTCATATTTCTAACTGACTCTTATACTACAGCCTAACTAAGCTGTTGCATACTACCTAGAGTAATACACTCGACTTTTTCTAATGTGTGTTTAAAATTTTGCAAGATAAAAACTGTCTTGTCGCTTGCTGCATATACAAGTGCTCATGTACTGTCCAAAGGCAATTTAATTTCTATCAAAAACACATACCTGAAGTCTATATTTTGAATATTGTGGGGTTGGTGATGATATTGCTAAACTGGATAGCAATCTACTGTAAAATGGCAAGGGTCACTTTCAAGAATGACACTTTTAAGGGCTTGGATAGATAGAACTAATCCATATGGATTTAAGTCCTCCGAGCTTACAGTTGTGATGCTTCTTGTTCATTCCAACCTGATTCAATCTGCTTGAGTTGCTTCTGAATTCTATTTGACTTTACGGGAAGAAACATAGTTCAGCTTTTCAGGCAAATCAAGCAAGTGTGAAAACGTTTTAACATTTTTCTTCTCCTGGGAGTTGTAGTGGAATCACCAATGCTCTGCCATTTCAAATAAGTGGAATTACATTGTACGGTGCCTGATAAAGAGGTTTACAGATTCAAAGAAAGTATCTCCTTATCTAACTATATGCTGGCTCCTAATTCACAGTCACACTGTAAATTATACAAAATCACAATCTTTATATATCAAAAATCATTGTTTTGTACCCATTGTGCATACATGGGCTGTATTCAACTGATATTTAAGAAAATGTTTGGCCTGCATAGAAGGAGTAATATAGAATTAAGACTGCAAGCCGCTGATATTGTTCAAACAGGTATGAGATGAAACATGTACTTTTATTTTCTTTATGTAACTATTAAAATGGGTTAAAACAGGGTAAATTACACAATAATTTTAATAGCGGACACACCATTTAAGGATGGTATAAAATAAGAAATAATCAATGTCAGTTAATTATTTTGTGTAAAGAAAAAAAGGATTGGAAATGTTTTGGTATGTCATATGAATATAGAATATTATAGAATATCTAAACACAGTTTTACTTTTGGATAGCATATGGAAGAGTAAAAAAACCCTGTCAGGTCTTTTGCTGTCTGTGTCCATTGGGGACATATCCCTTTGCTTTCTGCCCCAGAGACAAAAACAGGAAAGAAAAAAAAAAATCTCTCCAACACAGGGGAAAATTCCCTCATAGATAGTTGTTACCAGAACAAGTGCACATACATGTTCCCTCTATTCCTGTTTAAGTGACATCATTAAAACTTTACATTTTCTATCATGTATTGTGCCAATGGTTATCAGGACAAATAAAGAAAATGAATCTTTACAGTAACAGACAGCAATAGTACTAATCTTTTAATCTAACTAAATCAACAAATTACTAATCTTTCAGAAACTAAAACAAAAAAAAGGTTTGGATATACTTTAAGTAAGAGAAATATTGTTGTTACTCCGCACTCTTTTGAAAATGCTAGTTGCCTGGCTGTCTCTGGCCTGAATACTTTTCTGAATTCTTTACAAATCCAGAACAATCATGCAGCTAGTGAAGGCAGAGGAAAGTTAGGCATCCTGATCTGCATACTTGGCCCAGCCTAGTGACAAAAACTGTCAAATACTTATAGATACCATAAGGTGCCAGAGCATGCCAATACTGTTTTAGAACTACTTTCGAAAGTGCTGTTGTCATGTTCCAAACCTTATATAGATTCTATCCCTCTCATGGTCAGGGAATAAGCACATTCCCCACCTCCCACATTGCAATACTCCAGATACATTGATCAGGTACATAGGTTTCCATTGTGGAATGGAAATCTGGAGTGTTTAAAGTGCTGAAGATAGTTTTGAAGAACTTTTGGTATGTGCTGGTATCTTATGGTGCCAATGTGTATATTTTTTAATTCTTTTTTTGGCCATGGAGCAATTTCAATTGTAACACTTTCAATTTACAAGTGACTATATATTATATTCACTTTACTTGTTGTCAGAAATGCATTTTTGGACTCCGTTTCCATATAATATATCTGTATAATTCTGTTAATTGTCAGGCAGTGCAGGCACAGAAAAGAGAAAACCATTTAGGTATAAAAAAAACGTAACTTCAATCAGAAATAAATAATAGCACAGAAAATAATTATAGCTTTGATAACAGGAAAACTATGAGACGGTAATGCATTTACTCCTACCTGCAATTCAAAGATATGTATCCAATTAATCATGTGGACATTAACTTTTCATAATTATCTCATGGTGTATTGTACATTCATTGACTGTGGCATATCTCACACAAAAGAAAATTATCCAATTTTATACCATTTTCTCATTTCCATAAAGGAAACTGTATCTCAGCAGCAGAGCATTCATTCACGTCTTTTGACAGGACATTGATAGTTGAGCAATTACAAAGCTAGTTGTAACAACTTTAACACTGAACATGTTTATTCCTTCAATTAGGTTATACTTTTTATTTTTTTGTTCAAAATAAAAAAGTTAAGAAAATAGTAAAGCTTTTTTTTCTGATGTCAAGACTGCTACAAGGAGAGCAACATGTGGAGCTCTGTAACTAGAGTAGATAAGGCTCCCTCCTTCATTCATTTTCATTTTCATTGTTGATCATTCTAACCTAGGTAAAACTGTGTTTAGGTCCCATAGAATACATTTTGATCCATAGGTGCTGGTAATATGACTATAGGTAATGTCGCTGTCACTGGTAATGCCAGTAAAGTGACAGCTGGAGGAAATGAGGTAGAAACTGAGGAGATAAAGTATAAAACAGGAGTAAGATGCAAAGTTGAACTGGAATGCCAAATCGGAATGTCTAACATATACTAAGGAAAGGTAGAGTTATGGCAAATAAGAACGCACTTATAAACCAGAAACAAAGAAAAAATATATGAGGTAGAAATAGTTTCTTTGCAATTATGTCCTTTTTTTCTAAAAATCACATAAATTCTAAATTAGTTTCACATAATAAACAAAGGACAGATTTATATTTTATAAATTTGGTCATCTAATTTGCTTAGTTAGCAACTCAACAATACCAGTTATGGGATGTTTACTTATTTACTTTCTTTACTTTCGCAACTTGTCATTATATTTTTTCAAAATGTAAAAGTATGACTGCATCTGTCACCCCCCTTCCCCGAAAGCACTATCACCTGCAA
>NW_017306617.1:1147159-1148291 GCF_000935625.1 Nanorana parkeri | reverse complement strand
CCCCGAAGCGCTATCCCCGCCAACACCCCCCCCCCCCCGCTCTATGGATGGCCTCGGCTATGGTTTGGACAACCCTGTGTGCGATTGTGCAGTGACGTGAATATGTGTGATCTGGCTAATGGGTAGGCAGCTTCCACAAGCCAAAGGACCTCCACAGGACCAGACAGTGAACACAGTAGATGTAGGAAATGAAGCGCCACACCAAATAAAATAGGCATTTCAATTGCAAGGAAGAAACAAATTGGCTACTCTACTTGAATGCACCCTGACCGTAATGGAATAATTTTGTAACTGGGCTATTTTAATTAGTGTGGTGCTTCAACTCCTACATCTACTGCATATTTTTTTGACTTCGTGACTCAGAATGTAATAAAGGCTGAGACAACCAGGCAGCTTGCATTTTCAAAAGGAAACCTAATTACAACCATCCTGGTTAGGAGAAAACCATTTAAGCATAAGAACATAACATCAATTAAAGATAAATAATAGTGCATCATATAATTATAGCTTTGATAACAGAGGAAATCTGCGAGACCCTAATGCATTTACTCCTACCTGCAATTTATAGGTATATATCCTTATGATGTGAACATTAACTTTTTTTTATAATTATTTAATTGCATATTGTAAATCCATTGACTTTGGCATATCTCATACAAAAGAAAATTATCCAGTATTATCCAATTTTCTCATTCCATAAAAGAGACTGTATCTCAGCAGCAGACCATTCATCCATGTGTCTTTTCACAGGACATTGATGGTTGAACAGTTACAAAGCTAGTTGTAACAATATTAACTTTGAACATGTTTGTTCCTTAAATCAGATTATGTTTTTTATTTCTTTTTGTTTGAAAAAAAGGACTAAAGCTTTTTATTTCAAAGAAGTAATGCAACATGAGGAACTCTATAACGGGATTAGAAAAGGGTCCCTCCTTCATCCTAGCCTAAGTAAAACTGTGTTTAGGTTTTGTAACATTCATTTTGACCCATAAGTGCTGATCATGTGACTTTTTGTAATGTCACCGTCACTGTGACAGTAAAGTGGCATCTGACTTTATTTTTCTGTCTGAAATGAGCTTATCAGGATGAACGAACCCAAGTGCCCAAACCAGTGGCGTAACAACGGGGGGGT
>NW_017306617.1:1129571-1146822 GCF_000935625.1 Nanorana parkeri | reverse complement strand
CAGAAGAGTGAGCGGCCTCCCACACAGAGCCGCGTCTGATGCGGGCGGGCTGGCCAGCCATGTGCATGAGGGAAGGAGCCACTGCACCTCCAGCCACGGCAGACCCCCCCCACAACTAGGGTCCAGGAAGCCCCCACTGACCACCAGGCTAAGGTAAGGTGACACATTTTTTAAAAATAAAATCCGGGGACATTTTTAAATGCCCCCGGGAAAATAAAATAAAACATTTTTTTTTGAATACTACTCACCTGATTCCTGGATCCAACAAGTGCAGCCTCCCGTCTCCCACGCTATTAGAAGTTGCATACAGCGCGTGCTGTTTACTACTTAAACCAACGCGCACAGTGTGCAGCTTCTGAGAAGATACGCTATTAGCATAGCGGGATTGATGCAAAATGCGCAGCCGCCTTCCCCGCTATGCTAATAGCGTATCCTCTCAGACGCTGCACACTGCTGGTTTAAGTAGTAACCAGCACACGCTGTATGCAACTTCTAACAACGTGGGAGATGGGAGGCTACACTTGTTGGTGGATCCAGAAATCAGGTGAGTATTAGAAAAAAATAAAATTATTTTATGTTCTATTCTTAGTTCTATAATGTCATTGTAGTACTTTCAGGTGGAATACAGCTTCATAAGATATCAGATAGGGAACTACAAGTCCCAGCATGCCCTCATTGCCCCTGTACAACAACCAGATATTGCCGTTCCCTGGGTGATATATGTGTGTGTGGGGGGGGGTGGTGTACAGGGACAATGATGGCATGCTTGGACTTGTAGTTCCTTAGCTGATATCTATGTGTGGGGTACAGTTCTAGTGGATGTTTATATAATATGGGGGAGGGGGGGCGAAAAAAAATGTTCTGCCCCGGGCGCCCATAACTCTGGTTACGCCACTGGCCCAAACCAAAGCTTGTGGCAAAATATATCATTCGTGTTAGGTGGGTAATCAAATTTTTTTGTTATCCACACCTTCATGATCTACAACATTTTGCTGTCATTAGAGTGTTTGTTGCAACATCAGTCCCCACCCCCCACCCCCCCTAAACATTTTTTAACATTCCCACACGAGACAGCTTTCCTGACATCTGCAGAACAGGGCTGAAGTAAATAGGTTCTCCCCTATACAAGTTTTAGATCGTAGGACAGGTGACAAGCGTAGCATAGCAATGTGGCAGCTGTTAGTGGCTTTCTAGAATGCAACATTATGCATTAGCTACAATTCAGTACTGCTTCTACAGCTCTGTAATCTCATATTCAGATACGTCATCTATGTTTTATATACTGTTTTAGACTAGGCAAAAGCACCATTGGCATGCTGCATCTGAGACTAACAATGGTCACCAACTTGCCTGTTTATTTAGCACATTGCCACAAAAAGAGACTGCTTGTTGACAATTTGTTTGGGGCCTTTTGTCACTTTTGGAATTAAAAAGTCTGCATCTAGAACTCTCACTTTGATCTTTTTTTTACTGTGATGAAAATGTTCAAGGTTTTCTGTATCTGAAACTTTCATACCACTTTGCCAGTCCATTTGCTCGATTTTCTGCAGATGTGACTGTCACCTACTTAGGCATCCTACATTTTATTGTACTTGTTTGAAAAACTGACCTTTTCATTTTACATGTGTCAGCATGACTTCTGTGGAGATTTGAAGTGACACAACACACACAGGCAACATCAGAACTTATACAATACTGTGAATCAACAGATACTATCATCTGAAAACCATTTTGTCTATCTTTCAAATACATCACCTAGTTAAAAAAAGAATCTGCATCTATAGGTTATCTATAGATCTCTTTCCAGAGAACATATGGTTTGTGTTATTATACACTTTCTATTATTTTAAAACATCCTCTTACTACTATGAAATAAAAGTGTCATTTAACTTTTAATGTTCCCCTGCTCTGTATCTTTTTTGGTGAGGATCCCTAATGGAGTCAGATTAAGGGTAATTAGAGACAGCACTCCTTTATCAGCATAAACATATTCCCAATCTTCTGCTGTATGTAGATCACAACATTTCTATGCAGGCTAGTTATAATTGTTTCTTATACCTTCAAGACATTGTCAAACCAAAAGCAAGTACTGTATGTCTACAGAGGCATCAAACCAGGCACATTATTGTACTATAAGTGCATTCTTCCACAACAATCCAAAGCTGTTTATTTTTATCAGTGACAGTGAGAAGCAGTTTCAGATTTCCATCTGAAAAAGCTGATGGATGGAGGTATAAGTGAGTTTTTCATCTCATACCTGAAGGTCAAAAACACCTATAAATACAGCTTCATTGTTCTGATAATTTTTTATTGTTAGACATTTCAATGATTGATCAAAGAATGAAGATAACTTTTCTGCACCTACCTTTCCTAGGGTTTCCTGCTCACCTCTGCGTATTTGTAATCAAGTCTAAAGCGCAGCTCCTCAGTGATTTTTGTTGCACAGACTGTCCAATGGCACACAACAACTCTTCTAAATATTCTTATCCTGAACCTTGTCCCCAGTGCATACACAGGTCACACTGCATTTACTTTAATCAGAAAGCGCTATGCAACTTGTAGACTTATTAACAGGGCCCACCATACTTTTAGCTAATTATGTTATGAAAACAACAATGCAGTTAAGAGGCTCTCAAAAGAATATTTTCACACAGTGTGTATATTTTGGCTTGCAAAGTAGTTAGGCTTCTTGGGAAAAATCCAAGTTTTGTAGGTTGTTATCAAATTTGTCTTAAAGATTCTTTAAAAAACATTCCCATCTTCCTAAATGTAAACAAACACTTTTTGTACATTTCCCAGTTGTAAATGTGATACAGAAAGCATGTATATGCATATGAAAAGGAGATAAAATGTATACCAATTACAAAGCAGAGTATTCCATTGCCACTTTACAACATCAAATTAGGCAAGAAGTCAACTTTAATGGTGGTTTTATGGCCTTTAGCTGTAGAAAATATTGCTCAGCTGAGCTAGATATTTTGGCTTTTGTTCAAACTCTGTCAAAGAGATATTCCAACTATACTGAAACTAAGTGCATTCAAGAGACACTTAATAAAACTGTGAGAGTTGTTTTACAGGAAGGGTATTAATTTGAAATAAGGTGAGCCTCACATAAAGTTCTATTTTGTGCACTCTAGTTGAGGGTTTCAGTATGGAACATATCCAGCATGAGTGATGAGAAATAAGTCAAAACATTGTGTTATATGTATGACTTTCTAGCAATATCTGACATAATGTCAGAGTATAAAAAAGGGTGCCCAGGTATAATGAGTAAATCAAATCAAAGAGGCAGGTTGTAGTGTTGCACTTTTAATTCACATATGTATGCAGATTTGATTTATGTGGAATCATACAATTCATGAATCATAATTTCCCAGAACCCAGAATTGAGTGATTCTCCACACAACAGACAGGCCACTGATTTATGCATCTATAAATCAGATGAATTGTAAATATGTGAGATGCTTATTCTCTTGATTTAATCATCACTACTATTTTATTTAATTATGTATTTGTTTTATTGTGTATACGTGTAGGTTCTTTGCTCAGCAAAGGGAATTGTGATGGCACTAAAGAGATTGTTTAGTTTCTAGCAGCTATCCAACCAGCTGCACAAATCTAGGTGATTGTCAAGATCTTCTCAGGTTGTGTGTTCAAAAACCTGGTTACTCAGCTTTTTTAGCCTGGTCAGGTACCATATATTTAGAGGAGGTTCTGCACAACTCAGTATATAAAGCATGCACTCCAGATTGAATTGGACAGCTGACTGTTGCCTTGCTTAGTGCATAGGGCATTCTGAGCAAAGGTTAGTAGCAGCTTGTAGAACAACAGGTTCATGAGCAGCCCCCAGGATTTAAACCTTGTTTGCCATGGCCATTTTTACATTTTCTCAAAGAAAAGTCAAACTAAGGTAAATTGTGACCTGCAGACTGTAGGAAATAGCTGAGGAAAAGATGAGAAAGAAGAGAGACTGGACAGGAGAAATGTAATCAGTAAAATTCTAGGGGTATAGAGAATAAGGCATGGGCTGCAGACTTTTGTTTAGAAGAGTGAAGCTGGGTATTTGCTGGTGGTGGAAATGCTGCCTTGATAACCTAACATGGTTGCAGTACAACCATGTACTGTACATGCATTCCCTTTACATTAGCATCACAGCGTATAGAAAGTCTTGCTTTCCTTTAAAAGTAAACTATTAATTTTTTAGCTTTTCAATAGTAAAAACTGTATCATTGGCTATACTAGACCAAAAATGTAACAATATCAGATATAAGAATGTAGAGACACTGTTCCCTACTTTGAGGTACCATAAGTTTCTTATTGTTCTAATCATATTGTTAAAGAAAAAATAAGACAGAATTTTGAGAAATGATGATTTACAAGAGTTAATGGTTTTTTTTAGAAGGGTAAACTGGCATAGCTAAGCCTGAGTACACTGCAGACAACTGAGTGACTAGTAAGTAACAGTTTTACATCTGATTGCCTTTACAGTAGTTAGATTTTATCTTTTTCTTTAACCTTCCTGGTGGTAATCCCGAGTGTGGCTCGGGGTTAATTTTCAGTACCAAAAGCGGTAACCCCGAACCACTCTGTAACGTCACTTACCTGGTCCCTACGAGCTCCGATGTGTCCTCCGGCCGATGCCGGCATCCGTCTTCCGGGTTCCTTCCCTGCGAGTGCCAGCGTCGCAGGAGCGGAACTGGCGGGAAATTCAAAAGGAAAAAAAAGAAGGAAAAAAAGAAATCCTGAGATAATCAGACCGCCAAGGAGGTTAATGTGTTGCTATATAATTTTCTTTTTTCTTCACAGCAGGAGCCAAATTATTATTTTCTTAAAGTGTATTTCCTCTTTTGCAGTCACATTTGAGAAAACCCTTCTATATAATTTTTTATGTTTTTCCATTCACACAGAATACCAAACAATTATTTTAAAAAATGTAATATTTCTTACTTTTTTTCTTAGCACCTTCACAGTGATCTGTCCTTATATAAATACTTGGGAGGGGAATTTGAGGCTTGTGTTTCTATAATTAACTTCATTGACATACAGTGGAGAAGCCCCTCGCCCGTGACAACCCCTTATAACATTACAAAACAGAGAGAAGCAAGTAGAATGTTTAACCCTTAAGAAGTCAAGAAACCGTAACCCAATTAAAAGCTATTTAAACTGCAAGAAGTATTTAAAACATTTTTTTGGCTTATGCTATGTGAATGGGAACATGTAACAAATATAAAATAGGTGTTTTCCCAATTTGGCTGCAAAAGTGTAAATAAACTTTAATGTGTTTAAATGCAGCATGTCCTACTTTGGTGCAGCATGTTGTTGTGAACTAGGCCCATTGAAAACAGTGTGTTTTTTTATTTGTTACATTGGGCCTGCATTGGTCAATACTGCCCCCATTTTCTTTATAGAAATTCAGTATTCTTTTAAAGCTAAAGCGTATTTATCTAAAGCTTATTTTCAAATTGTCACAATTTGCTAAGTCATGAAAGGATCAGTAAAATAATAAAATGTGAGGTATTGCTGTAGGTGCCAAAAGTCATGTGCTTACAAAGATTTATATGGCTTATGAATTTAAAGGACCTGTTCTCAGCATAACTATATATGGTATTGTCTAACAAGGGTTTTGAAGCTGTTGGTGGCTGACTTGACTTTGTTCATGTATATATGGACTTTTATTGATGCATGCACTTTGTGGTCTATCATTGAGTGCAGATAGACAGGATACAGAAAATATATTGAATATATATGTAATATATGATTTCATTTTTTTAATATATTTTATGATTTTTAAAGAATGTGCATATAACTCAAAAATATGTTATCAAACACACTTGTAACATGAGTTATAAAAAGAGGCTTTATCTGCTGCAAATACAATATAAAAGAACAGTGTTTCTTTTTTTAATGATTATAGCTTGCAGCTAGTTTTGGATCATTATTTTCACATAAAGCAGACATCATATATTGATATCAGTGCATTAAAACCATATTTGAATAGACTCTGCACAAGTTGCAGATTGCTATTTTGAAAAATGTATGATTCTGTATTGATGTATAATAGCATATAGAATCAGTACTGAATTTAGGAACATTCCTTATAAAAACACAATGAATATGCCACATATCCATTGGTATTTTTTCTAGATGCAAACATACCAGAAAAATATTTGTAATTCAGGGCCAAAAAATATGTGCAAATACTTAGAGAACTATGGGGTCAGGGCTTTTCCCCATAGTTCTCCTTAGGTTAACGGGAGGACACAAACTAGCGTCCTCCCGTTACCCTAAGCTCAGCTCGCGGTATACTGAGACGCCGCAGCCGGAGCGGATCCCGAGATCGATGTCGAGATCCGCCCAGCTGCATGAGTGACAGCTGGCTCTGCCTATCTAGAGGCCGTGAGCAGAGAGCCGTGACAGGTTTGAGAGGTGAGCGAATGCCGGTATCTGTTCTCACCTCCCGATCGACTGAGCCGACCTGTGACAGTCTCATTGTCACAGGTCAGCTAGAACTATGAGTTGAGTGGAAATCACTCATCTCATAGTTCTCCTTTAAAGAGGACCTTTATCCATATCTTTAAAATAATAACAAACACATCTTTAGAAATGTTTAGTAATGGCAATCTACAAACACATCCTTCTAGATAATTGCAGGCTTTGTATTCATTGCAAACCTTATTTCTCTTTTCTTTCCCAGTCTTCTGGCAGTGGCCATGTAAACTAAGGGCAGATTACTAGCTCCCCTTTACTTCCTGAAACTCTGGCACATGTGACTAGACCATGTGACCATATACATCATGTCAAGGGAGGAAAATGCCTTTCCAGATGAGATTTCCCAGCAATGTTCTGCTGAACTTACCAAGATGTAACACTTTGGCACATACATCACTTGTGCCAGAACTGGACCAGGAAAGCTCTGTTTGTAATTAAATGAAAAACACATTTAACTAATGAATATAAGACGATTTTAAATCAGCATGCAGAGCTGAATGTTGCTGTAATTTTTAGGGAGAGGGGGAAAGGTCCTCTTTAATAGCAAAATGTATTAATTGCAGTAAATGCAAATGACAGGGTTGCATGTTGCCAGCATTAGTGTAAACAGCTGTGTGATACTGCATTAATACTTCTAAAACCACAAACAAAAAGTTAATATATTTATTAAGTGGCTGCAACATTTTTTTACGGCTAAAACCATTTTCAGTAAGAATAAAAAATCCCTGATGATCTTGCCAGAAATGCAATCAGTGTCTTTATTACTTTTTGTGAGCAAAACTAGAAGCATAAAACAATGCTATCTTCCTTTTCTAAATACTGATCTACCCATCCCCCAGGTAATAGAGTTTACCAAAGGAAGACATATTTGTAGTACAATCTGGGTGGCAACCATGGCTCCCTCTTTAAATACAAGTGTGTTATTTGCAGGATCAGTAATCTCAATTAAGGATTAGTAAACTGTAATAGAATGTGTTTTCTTATTGGGTATAAATACCTTCAAACTATATTAATATATATATATTTATATGGGTATGAGTTAGAGCTCTACAAATATCTCACATTCCACTTGATGTGATGACTTCAAGAAGCTGATATCATCTAGGCTCATATAATTATACAAGAGTATTCATGAGTGTGAACAGATCATCTATTGGCAGAAATCATGCTCATTGCTCTTCTGTGAAAAAAATACAATTGATTGCAAATGACCTATCATTCACCACAGGCTCCTGATTGCCTTTGGTCCCACGTAGCTCTGCGTCATATTTCATGTCATATCATTTCATATTAATGAAAGAGACAGTATTGTAAATGATAGATACTGAATCTAAGACATGCAAAGATAATTTCCAATTAGAAGGCTCAATTCACTGTTTAGAAAAAAAGCAGTTCAGTAATAATGTTTCATTAGATTGGCATTGAATAAAAAAATGTTCAGTTAAAGCTGAATTCTAGGCAAACTGTTTTAATACATAGATGAATGACAATTTGTACAGTTAAAGGAGAAGCATCACACTGATGAGCTCATCTATCCATCACTCAGCTTTCTCCTCCTATCAGCATACTTATTATACTGCAGCCCAACTGATTGGCTCCTTGTGCTACTTCTCTCTCTCTTAGGCCAAATTCATATACTTACACTGCTTGCATTAAAAACATTGAATTCAAGTATGTATTATTGAATAAATAATTTCATTCATGTCTATTATATTTGTCTTTAGTATAGCTTTAAAGCAGAGTGCCAGGTAAAGCTTTTTTTTCTAATTGTATGAAGACTGGGAACTTTTTTTATTGCTATCTGCATCCTTGTGTAGTAGGATACTCACACTCTAACTCCCTATCCTGGTGACCATTACCACCTTGGATAGGATGAGAGGGGAAATCTAATATTTGCAGTTGTCACTGGAACAGACCAAGGGTTAAAATCTTCGAACAGGGACACCTGTTCTAGTGGCGTTTGTGAAAGTTGGGATACTCCTTTACTTTGAAGTAATATCTTTTCATGTCCTGTTGTATCATGCAGTGGGGACACATGTAGCAATGAATTCCTGAATGAGATTCTAACCGTTCCCTACTTTGACCTAAACTAAATTTTTTGGGGTTGGAGTTTGACTTTTAGAATCATCCAGTATAATAGCATAGATTTGTTGGATGCAAACAATGGAATATGTGTATCTTGCACTAAGTTATCTACAAAGTGTTAGAAGTCACTTACAATTTTTCAATTTATTATTTATATTCTGCTGTTGCTTGGGCAGGATTAATAAATAGTATGAATTATAAGTGATGTATTTTGGAATAATAATAATCTGTAAAGATAAAAAAAATTAATGTGTTTGAAATGTTCTTTTCTTTTATGAAAACAATGTACAATGACTACACTATGACTGTGTAGCATTGTCCTTGCCTGAATAATATCACACTCTGTCTCACAAAAAAAAACATTAACTTTATTTCGATGAGCAAACATAGTTGGTGTGTATTAAATTATACCCTTACACCAGATCTATATTAAAGTATTGAAATACTTCCCTGCACAGACATCTCAAGCAAATATTAGGGCCATCTAAAAATAAACATGTTATAATGGTATTACCAGCCTGAAGTGAATAGCGTTCGGCTCACTTCACTTCTGATCGGTCATTCACTCGGCTGCCCTCGGCAGCTTTGTGAATAGACCCCTATGTTCTTAGGCATTTAACAAGGCATTCTCCTTATTTTGTTACTTTTTTGCAAGTCTCTGGCCAGCATTTTGACAAGTTTGATGTTAATTATCTTCTCAACATGTATCATTGTGTGGGAGTATGACAAATATAGCTGTTAATAAATAAGTTATTACTGATGGTAAGATCTTCAGGTAGAAACAATTATCATTCTAAATGAAAAATATAATAAAACTCCTTGTCCACATGACTTACACATGACCGCTATTAGCTGTGCTTCATTACTGTATGAACCTTTCACATAGATTGGATGTTTAGTTTATTTTTTATGTGTGGTTTATCATTTATCTCTATGGGGTCTATTCACGAAGCTGCCAAAGGATCAAGTCATAGCTTCGGCTGATCCTTCAGCTAGCTTTGGCCCCAGGACACCTTCGGTTCAGTAGAATCGAAAGGCTGCTATATGGGCTATTCACTATAGCCCGTACAGCTCCCAAAGTCGGCTGAGCAGCTCAGTCGAGCCAGGTGAAAGGCGGAGCTGGCCGAGCCAGCCGTCATCTTAGGCCCCGTTCACATTGAGCGATTTATTGCGTGGTAATTCCCATGATATCGTGGCTATTTACCGTGTGATATCGCGCTCCAATGCTTGGCAATGGGGCAAAGGGTCCTGCTGTCGCGGGTCGTGTGTTGCTACAGCAGGACCCTTTTTGGAGCAGATTTTGCCGCGATTCAAGCTTGCTCAATGCAAGCATTCGCGTGATATCGCGCAAAATGCAAATTGCGCGACAAACGTGTGATTTTGCGACCCGCTCAATGTGAACGGGACCTTACAGCTGGCTCCGGCCACTTGCAGAGAGATCAGCGTCCCTGGTTACCAGGTTACCAAGGATGCTGTCATTACACACTGAGAACCCGGCCGGGCCACTATGATATTAAAGCGGCATCTCTGTGTTCTCAGTGTGTAATGACAGGTGTTGTTCCTGGTTACCTGGAGTTCTCCATCAGGTCCCCCTCTGGTGATTGACAGCAGCAGAGGGCGGGTGCATTTGCTAGTTTGCTATTGGCTATTGCAAAGTGAAATAGCCAATAGGAATCTAGCTATGCATTCCTATTTTTTTTTGGACGGCAGCAGAACCGCCTGGCCAATAGGAAACCAAAGCCACATGAAGCCACCCGATGTACGGCTGATTTCAGCCGATATACATCTGGAATCAACCGTACAAGCCTGAAGTGAATAGCCGAACAGCGTTTGTCTCACTTTGCTTGGGGTCGGTTAGTCACTCGGCTGCCTACAGCAGCTTACTGAATAGACCCCAATATGTTACATTAAGTTATCACATTTTGGCTTATACCTAGTGCTTGGAATGTATGTGTAGTGTTTCTTATTTTCAACTGGTTTTCTGTGATGAAGACTTAACGTGACACTAAACTCAGGAGTTACATCTATAAAATGTATTCAAATGTGTAGCTTATTTATGTATCACTGCAATGTAAATCCTCAAATCATCTCTGAATTCATTTTGACACTGCCCTTCCTTCTGGAGGGTGGCAACTATTGTTCCCCATGGTCCCTGTGTGTGTTGTAAAGTAGTCAACGCTCCAAGATTGCTCCTGTGATAGACTAACTATAACTTCAATACAAATTAGTAAACTAAATGTGAGATTGTAGTGCATCACAGAAACAAGCTTGGAGCGGTGGCTACTTTACAACACACACAGGGATCATGGGGAACAAAAGTAGTCACCCTCCAGAAGGAAGGACAGTGTCAGCACAAACTCATAGATGTTATGAGCATTTACAACCGAGTGATGCACAAATAAGATACATTTTTGTTAAAAGTTGGGGTACTTGAATGCATTTTCAGATTTAACTCCTGGGTTTAGTGTCACTTTAACTGTGTGTATTTAGAGAGCAAATCGAGCAAGTCAATATCTCCGGATTGCTGGGAGGTGTGTGAAATAATGTGAATTATGTTAATGCTCCTGATTCTGAGATCTTATGAAATTCATCTCCCAGCCCAACTGAGTCTGCTATGGGCTGCTCCGCAAGTGCTCAGTTTTTGCCGTTGACCTCTCAATAGATCAGCAGGCTTTTCTCAATAACTGGTTGACTGGTTTGTGACACAAAAGGTTAAAAAACTAGAGTGACATGGGCAATAGTAGCTCCTTTTCCCTACAAAAACATCTAGTGATTAATTGCTAACAGTATCTATCAGATGCTAAACAGAGGGAACAAATGATTCCCTATGGTGTTATCTACACCAGTAGAATGCAGTAGTGATAAACTGCCCACAATTGGAGCATTGTGCAATCATGCTCAATTACTCCCTACTCATGTAACTCTATGTACAGTAGCTCTAGCCTTACTTTCTTGAGACTGTAATCTTGAAGATAAAAATTAGTAAATCAACACACAAAGATAGGTTTAATTCACATCATTATTCTCACTTTCCCCTAATTCAGAGATCTGTTGGAATTGCCCTTAAGAAGGATTAAAGTGTATTTCCACTTTTGCAGCCAGATTGGGATAACACCTACTTTACATTTGATATATGTTCTCATTTACATAGCATAACTTAAAAAAAATATTTAACCACTTCCGGGCCGGCCGTAGTAAAAAAACGGCCGGCCCGGAGCTCTCTATAGAGCAATAAGTCTAGGGCCATCAATCACTGATTACACTAAATGGCCAATTTTGAATATGATAGTTTTATGCGATTTCACGGGTGCACGCAATTTTAAAGCTTGACATGTTTGGTGTCTATTTACCCGACGTGACCCCAACTTTTATATTTTACCAAAAAACTGGGTAATAATAAATGTTTCCTAACATAATGTTAAAAAAGACATTTTTTTTTCAAAACTTTCTGTAATTTCTCCTAATTATAGTAAAAAATAAAAACCCCAGCGGTGATTAAATACCACCAAAATAAAGCCCTATCTATCCCCTATAAAATTCATTTCAGTACAGCGTTGCATGACGGAATAAACTTCAGTCAAAGTACCGCAGTGCTGAATACTGAAAAATGGCCTGGCCAGGAAGGGGGTCTAAACACCTGGTCTTGAAGTGGTTAAAGGCTTACTTTGCCTTCAAACCATGTTTCATGTTAGACCCATATTTAGGGTCTAACATGAACGATGGTCAGATCGCAACCCCTCTGACCCTCCTTCCACCCCCATAGACTCTAGTTCAACCAGCACTAAAAGCTACATTCTCTTAAGATGTTAAAAAACTGAAAGGTTTGAGGGAGTTTTGTTTCAAATTATTAACCCTGTGTGTACTGTGCTGGCAGATTTTAATAAACTAGATGAGAAGGACTGTCCTAACAAAGGGTTAAAGGACCCAAATACATTCAGGGGGATTTATTAAAACTGGAGCAGACAGAATCTGGAGCAGTTGTGCATGGCAACCAATTGGCTTCTATCTTTCCTTTTCAAAGCGTAACTGAACAAACTAAAGAGAGATGCTGGTCGCCATGGGTAACTGCTCCAGATTCGGTCTTCTCCAGTTTTAACATATTCCCCTCATTTTATGTTAATGAACTTAGGGTTAGTATAAAAACCTCTCCATCAGTTCCTGGTCAGCTCACAGACATCTATTCTAACCACTAGAAGCTGTCTGTAGAGTCCTATGTGTAATCCTGCGCCAAAGAAACAGCTAAAACGGTAAGAAATCTTTATTATTTTTAGCTATGCTATGTAAATGGGAAAACATTACAAACATATAGAGGGGGTTTCTCAAATCTGGCTGCAAAAGTTGAAATACCCTTCAAACTCATATTTTAGCCAACATTTAGTAATTCAAAGGATTTACAAATGTATTCAGTAAAGCTGTACGAAGTGCAATAATGCATAGCAACCAATGACATTTTACTTTGCTAATGTCACTGAAAGATAAACTGTGACTGATTGCTGTGGGTTAGTGTTGATTCGTTTTTCTGTGTTATATAACACATGTTAATAATACTTACCTCAACAGTCCATAAAGCAGATCAATTGGTAATTGAAGGTTTTGCATCATTTTCTCTGCTGCTGCCATTCAGTTGAGTTGGTTACTAAATTAGTAGAGAATATTTACTTAGCAAAAAAATGTAGTCTTCGCAAAGTGAATGAACGGAAACTCACTTTGAATACATGATTGGAAGATTAACATTTGACCTTATTCACTGTACATAGTGAACATTTTCTACGCCTTTAGTAAATCAACCCCATTGTGAAACAGGTCAGAAAAGCTAAAACTACACTTCTTCATTCCTCTATTGAAATGAACAGAAAACTGGCTGAATGGTGGCAGATGTAAAGATAGAGTCAAAGAGACCACCATAGCCCATTGATCTGTCCTTTTGTATGTTGGCATATTTTCCCTTAGTTTAATGAATAAGATGAAGCTCTGCTGACTTTCCATCATCCAATCATATGCAAGCAAAAATTTATTTTTTCCTTGCTCACGATTGGGTATCCTTTGGGAAGTGAATTTTTACCTCATTCACTAAGCTAAGGAATAATTTTCTTGGAAAGTAAACAAAGTGAACAGCCTGTTTGAAATGAACCCCATGGTTTCAGATTACAGCCTATCTAAATCCAAAAACAGAAATGTAATATATTGCAGCTTGCCAATGTGGTGGCTGCATTAGTTTTATTTTTGGGACCTTTTTCCTTTATTTTTACCCCATGACCCTGCTAGTAACACACTTCCCGTCTTAGGGTGGCTCCACTCTGTGAAGGACCATTTGAGCCACCCTTGGACAGCAGTATAGGCTACTCAAGGAGAGGGTGATGTTAGGAGCACTAGCAGATTTAGATGGACTCGACTAACACGTTAAAGAAAACTCCAGCTAACAATTTTTAATTAGAAAAAAGATAGAGAATAAAATCTAAACTGATGAGCGGTAAAAGCTTTTAATGCGTCACCTATGGCCAATTTTGGGTAATGTAGTTTTTTGAGGTTTCGCGCGCGGGCGCAATTTTAAGGCTTGACATGTGTGGTGTCTCTTTACCCGACTTGACCCCGTCTTTTATATTTTACCAAAAAATTGGGTAATAATAAATGTTTTAGAATTTATTATAGGGGAAACTTTTTTTAAAAATGTTCTGTAATTTTTCCTTAATATATTCAGAAATAAAAACCCCAATGGTGAACAATTACCACCAAAATAAAGCTCTATGTGTCCCCAAAAAAGGGTATAAAATTAATTTCAGTACAGTGCTGCATGACGGAATAAATGTCAGTCAAAGTACCGCAGCGCTGAATACTGAAAAATGGCCTGGATGGTAAGGGGGTTTAACACCCCGGATGTCAACTGGTTAAAAATCAATGCATTTAGTCAAAACCCTGCATGGAATTTGTTTGAACATTTTTTTGTCACTTGTATGTTACATACATATTGATACAGTTCAGGTGTTCAAATAACATATTGATCACAGAATAAACAATGCTGTAACAGCCCCTATTGTGGCTTATCTTAAGTGATCCCTTAAAAGGTGTTTTAAGGGACCACTTAAGATAAGGGGCGTTTCACCAGTGGCTTCGTCAGGGGTCCCAATATGGATCTAACAATGAAGAAATTACTTTGTTTAGACATACCTTGAATTAGAATCACAGACATTTGAATAATTAGGCAATAGCAGGTTTGTATAGGTGGTCTATTTTGAACACATTTTTGCATACAGTCAGTCTTCATAGGTCTAATCATTAGGTACTCACCATGCAGGGTTAGTTTGTGAAGTGAGGGAGACACTCGGAGGATTGGGAGAGTGGAATCAAGATGACCCCACCGCCACCCAAAACGATCTCCTTTATTGTCACACCTGGGACCTCAGGGTTACAAGAGGAGAAAGGGCAACCTGTCGTTCAGCCGACTTCACTAGAATGCTTTGTCAAAGGTGGAATATAGTGGGAGGAGGCCCGACTGTGTGGTAATATAGTCCTCTTAGGTCTGCCTGTTGGATAGAGGGAGTAGCGTATGTGTATATTCGTTGTTATCAATTTAGACTGTCAAACTCCTAGTCTAAGTCCCATTAAGTGGGTCCAGCGGTGGTGTCCAGTGTGTGTGTATTCTGTTTGTTTTAATTGTTTCTAAAATCCATCTCCTAGGTTATGTGAGGTCATCGCTAGGTTACTAGGATGATGCTAGTACATGTCTAGATTGGCATTGTGTGTATATGCTTTTGTGGTTAAACTATGAATCGAAGTTTCCATACCCAGAGAGGGGGTGGAAACGGCCACGGAGGAAGATAGGGGAGTACATAATTAAATAAGAGGGGAGGAGGAAAGTGGCAAGATAAAAATATAAATAAGAATTGTGGTGACGAAATCAAATATAAATAACAAAATGGAATCAAAGCCAAACGTATATGTGAAAAAGTGACCAGTGGAAGTCAAAAAAGATAGGATGCCACATCATCAGCCAGGGGTGTGTACATTTCTCACAGGATGTGCATATATTAATGTCATGATTTTGTTATGTGGAGGTCATTCATTGATTTAATCCCTAGTGAGTGTCTTTTTGTATTGATTTTTTGATAGGTGAAAAAAAATATATATAAAGTGGTTTACATAAATTTGATATCCATTTCCCCTTATTATTCAATGTGTTTCTCCATTATTCCCTTCACCATACAGAGTCATTAGAGATATCAATACAGGGGCGTATATCAGGAGATCCCCTCTTTTCATTAACCCCAGATTCCCCCGTGTCCACATAATTTAGCAGCAGAATAAACCATACCCCCAACGGCGGCGATCTCTTACTTCTATGTCCCACCTTCTATGCATTACATAACCCTAACCATTGCACCCTGGGCGTTATGTACCCTTGACCCATGTTTCATGTGCATTACATACCACTGCACTCTCTGGGGTCTATTTACTCAGCTGCCGTAGGCAGCTGAGTGAATGACCGACCTGAAGTGAAGTGAGCCGAACACTGTTCGGCTATTCACTTCAGGCTGGTACGGCTGA
Source organism: Nanorana parkeri (assembly GCF_000935625.1). Taxonomy (NCBI): domain Eukaryota; kingdom Metazoa; phylum Chordata; class Amphibia; order Anura; family Dicroglossidae; genus Nanorana; species Nanorana parkeri. The sequence goes on along the minus strand of NW_017306617.1, from coordinate 1,130,706 downwards.
TTTCAGCCGTACATCGGCTTTCTTCACATGCTCAGCATGTTCGGCCAACCCGAAGTGCAGAAGGAGTTCGACTCAGCCGATCCAACATCTGGATCGGCTGAGCTGAACCTCCGGCAGGCTACCCACTGCTGTGTGGCCTATTCTTAAAGATGCCGAACAGCAGTGAGTGAATAGCCGATCGGCTGTTCTGCTCGGTCCCTCAGAGGGAGAACTGCAGCAGAGGGCGGGTACAATGCTAGTTTACTATTGGCTATTGGAAATTGAAATAGCCAATAGTAATGTACCAATGCTTTTCAATGGGAATGTGTTTTTTTCTATTCTGACGTTGCTCCGTGTCAGAATAAAGAAAAAAAAGACAGCAGTGTTTCTCTCCTTGGCGGCCGGGAGCAGGATACTCCGGGGGTGCCAGGGAGAGTTAGCCGTTTGGAGATCAGTGTCCCTGGTTAACAGGTAACCAGGGACGCTGATCTCTCTGCAAGTGGCCGGAGCCAGCCGTAAGATAACGTTATTAAGTGATTGCATAGTATAACAATAATATGGGATTTAGTCAAAACTTTGCCACTTACATTGTATATTTGTTTTTTAACTAAAGGACTATGCGAAGTGATATAACAATAATTAGGCCTTTATTACTGAGATAGGTTTACAGAGAAACAAAGGCTCTGAACATCTATTTACTCGAATGATCATCCTCTTGCTGCCTATTCAAAAGTGATTTTTTGCTGCAATTTTATAAAGCATAGCAAATACTAATTAGGAATTAGGGGATAAAGACGAGGATAAAAGATAAAGATTTCATATACAGAGAATGTTTGTTATTTTATCTTCTGAATGTTTTTTGTGCGTTTGGGATTAATTTGTGTTCTTGTTTTATAGCAGTTCACTTGTTTGGTTTAACTTGGCAACTGCAACCAGTCGAGAGTGAGCTTTATGAGAATGGTGTCAGCAAAGGAAGCAGAGGAGAGGAATCCATGGATACCACATACTCACCTCTTGGAGGAAAGATGTCTGATAAAGAAGAGAAAAAAGGTAAATATATATACAGCATTCACAAAGCCAGTACAGCATTACAAAATCCAGTTATGTATGTACAGCAAACATCAGCAACAAAATTTTGTAATTTTATATATATATA
>NW_017306617.1:1118755-1129524 GCF_000935625.1 Nanorana parkeri | reverse complement strand
TATATATATATATATATTATACACACACACACACACGAAACACAAAATTGAGCAAAAGTAAAGTTTACTTAAAATATTTTCCAGTGTAAATTACTTTGCTGGAGACCCCACAGTGTGATGCTCTTCTTAGAACTGTGTTTTTAGTATTTTGTCTCCATCACCACCTGCAGTTATAATCAGGTGGTTTGCATTGGCCATTAGGATAAAGCAGTAAGAAGCTTACAATAGATTTGATGCACAATCTGAGTTGGGCTCCACATTTACAGTGCGACAGTGCTATTTCTTTAAACTTCAGTGGTGCCACCTTTTTATCTTTTTTTTGTCTATGAACATTAGAGCCTTTCAAAGAGCTATGGAAAGTACTTACATGGCCCTCATGCAGCTTCAGAAGCAAGAACTTTAAAAACAGAGAACTTGGAACCCAGGCAGATTCACCCATCTCTTCTTACAAGTTGCCAGGAGTTCAGCAACTCTTGTTCGAAAATTAGCAAACCCAAACTTAGTGGTAAAGTCCAAGTCCATGGGGAAGGGGTGTTCCTGTTAGTAAATTCTGGACATTTTTAGAGCCAATAGGCAAACTACGTTTTTTTTTTAAAACACATGGGAAGCTGGGAATTGCCACTGGGACATGTACCAACACAAAAAAGTGTGTAGCTTGTGTGAAAGCCCAGCTGAGGGAGGAATGTGTTCCAGTCTTCTGGGGTGCCTTATAGGGGTAAGCCACTGGGGTGCGATCAAGGATGCTTGGACCGAAGAGCACACTTGTGCTTCCTAAGCTGCTTACATTTTCAGTCTCTCTCTAATCGTGGCCAATCCATTCAATGTGCAAGTGCAATATATGCTGCTTTGCAGTGTACCACAATGCACATACCATGAGTTGTTGTGCACTACATTTGAAAGAAGAGGGCATGCATATTTGTTTACCCTTTGTAGTGCATTAACAGTCCATTCACGATGCATGATCACTTTAGTGTGAATGAACCCTTAAGATATTATCCAGACATAGAGTGCATCATTTTCAGTGAGTCTGCCAACAGATTGAGAGAAGGAACAGTACAGCAAAACCATTTATTTGCAGCAAAATACATACAGATATGTTTAAAAAAACACTTTCAGCATGCATAACATAATTTACATCAAGCTACTCTTATACATGTATATCTAGAAAATCACTGAAAATACTATACATCACCTCTACTGAATCAGCAATTTTGTTGAATAAGGGGAATTTATTTTTTACAGAATAATTACATACTGAGACAAACTAGCAATCCTATATTAAAATATGTTGCTAAACACCCATATGCATTACTCTAGTCAATATTGTAATTGGTTTCTTAATGAAGTTTTTAATGGAAACGTAGACTAGAGCATATCAAGTTTCCAGAAAAAAAAACCATGGGGAACTTATCAGAAGACCCAACAAGATCCTATCATGTGAATTCACAGTAAATTATGAGTTTAGTGTAACGAACACCAAGCAGAAAGGGTCATCAAGATATATTTTAATGATGCCTCTTGCCTGGGAATATTGATTTCAGCAGAGTGTTGCATTACACCATTAAAAAGTTGGAAGAAATAACTTTCTCCTGCAATCTTTTCAAATAGAGAATTTTTATTAACATAATAAAATGAGTGTTTTGGTCTGGTTGATGCTGGATAGTTGCATTAAAATCAGTGAAATGCAAGTGAGATCAAAAGGAAAATATTACAATCTTTGTTTTATTTGATATAAAAATGCCACGGTGTTTTTAAAGCACACTGAAAATAAATTGCTCAGTGTGGCACTATAGATCCACACATAATCAAAGAGACCCTCCAATATTATTTATCCAGGTCTTTATAGATTTTATATTACAGAAAACACATACCCACAGATAAAGTTAACAATCCAGTCTAGCTACTCATACTCTACAAGATCAGGAGAACCTTTGTGCAGCCTCCCATTTGACTGATAGGATTGTATGATTACTTATTGGGGTCTATTTGGAAAATGTTTAAAATCAACATTTTCTCCTTTTTCCTGGGAAAAAAATAATAATTATGTTTTATCTGTTTCTCTTAGCTCAACATGTAAAGATGTGTTTATTTCAATCATCCAATCACATACAAAGCAGAATCCGGTTTTTAGGGGAGGGGGGGGTTTGATTGACTGAATATACAAATGGACACATCTTCACCCAACCCACCCTTCCTACCAGCTAATCTAACTTAAAATACCCACCACACACAGGTGGTTGTTGGCATCTTTGTGATGGTGGTGGCCTCCCATGGTGTAAACATCCTATGCAACATGCCTGTAAAGTACCTTCCCATCCTTCCGCATACTCCTACAGTAGGGAGGTTAAGTGTATGGCCCTGTTCAAATCTATGGGAAATTACTGCAAAGCCAACACCAGATTGTTCCTAGGGAAAGTGTAGTATGTCTGCAAGTAACGTTCCTTGTCTACCATATGCAGCTAGTAGTGCAGCTAGTTATATCCAAAAACAAAATAAGCTGCTTTATAACGGCATCTAAAATGTCTGTGAATCTGTTTTGTTGGTGCTAACTAATGTAAGTTCTGCCTCAATCTGTCTGATACCACATTAAACTGTAGAAGTAAGTTCATTTTTATATTTCATGCAATGCTCACAGTATAAGAACACATAATAAATATGAAGTTAATGTCTGTTTAACAGCTTGTAGTCCCAGTCGTACAGAACCATAAACTAAAAAGTATAAAACAGCACACTAATCCAAGCTTTGTCACAGGACCAATAACATCTATATGAGACCTGTTCCCAAGCAATGATTCACTTTGCAACTCTATTAATCCACATTTATGCTGCTCCCTATCTTCCCACAACATGTATATACTGGCACAGTACACATAATAGTACTACATATTCATGGAATTCAAAGAGTATTAGTTTATACTTTATTGGCTGAAGTGTTAAGGAGGGGAAGTGGAGTTAAGAGACAGGAACATAAACATCCAGTTTTTCTTGTAGGTGATTAGATATTCAGCTTCACTGTATTTTTCCCATTGCGCACACACAGTAAATTATTTAAGTAAATATATTTGACCAGGGTCTGTTCTACACTATTATATAAGTTTTAGGTGTAGTGTACCCAGTACAATATATTTGCTCTCCTGTTTGATTTTTTCCAATAATGTAATACATTAATTCATCCAAATGTTCAGTTCACTGAAGTTAATATTGCATAGGTTCAGAATCAATTTCCTTTTGCTTGAAATCATTATTAGACCATTTATATGTTGTGGAGCTGTTTAAAATAGTAGTGTAGTAGCTGATGTAAACATCATCTGGTTTTGGCAGCAAATACATTACAGTGTTATAGGAACTGTAGCTGTGGTTACAATCAGGCCCCTGCTCCAGGGGCACCTAAAGGGTTCACATAGGCTTATCCAAATGTACCCTCCACATCATCATAAGCTTAGTAAGTTTTCTTCTTGATTACTTTTCCCGTACAAGAGGGAACATACTATACAAGCTATTGCAGTAGGCAGGGGGTTGAGTGAATATGGAGGGGTTTTGGTACCAGAGGTAATAGGGTAGAAATTAAAGTGGAAACACAGGGTCCTAGTTTATATCTTGTACCGGGACTCAGGTACTCCAAGCTACACCACTGATTTATTTAAATTACAATGCTAAGTCCGGTGTGAATGTCACATTTTGAAGTATGATGTCCAGGTCTGTGATTTAGGCAGTTTTTTGTTTTGATAAATGGCAGAATTACTGTATTATGGAGGGGTTATGCAAAAATATACAGTAGATAAATGTGTGAATCTTGGGTGAAAGTTGTGTAAATAAAGGGTGAAAACATTGATAGACACCATAGTCAACCTGAGTTTCTGCTGGTTTTGATTAATCTGTAAAGCTAAGTCCGGTGTGAATGTCGCATTTTGAAGTATGATGTCCAGGTCTGTGATTTAGGCAGTTTTTTGCTTTGATAGATGGCAGAATAACTGTATTATAGAGGGGTATGCAAAAAGATACAGTAAAATAATAATGTTTGAATCTTGGGTAAAAGTTGTGTAAAGAGGGTGAAAACATCGATAGATAGACACCATAGTCAACCTGAATTTCTGCTGGTTTCGATTCATCTGTGAAGCTCCGGTGCCAACAAAGTGGCTGCTAGATTGCCTTTATAAAAATTTAATAAGTTTGGATTAGTGAGCTTTATGCTAGCAGAAAGACTCTAGCCACAGAAATCAATGTTAAAATAAGTGGATTTTTTATTAAGCATTTTATAAGTTCATATGAGAATACCCTTGAAAACAGCAATAAAATAGTGACATTCTTGCACAGAAACAATTTTAGGAGCTTTTGTTACTGCAGAATTGCAAAGGGAGAAAAAAACAACTAACAGCCCATTACAATAAAATGGTGGTATAATATATTAAAGCACAAAATTTTTTGGAGTAAGTCATTTCTCAAGCTACATTAGAATATGTTATTGAATTTTTTTTTCATTATATTACTTTTAATGGCTTAAATTCTCTGCAGCATTTAAACGATAGATAAATTAAGCTGATATATAAAGCAAATAGTTAAACCTAATCACTATATAAAATATTAATGTATAATCTGTATATTTAGTACTTGACATTAATGACACTATGGATTATTGACGCCTGCTTGCTCATTCACTGCACAGCTCAGCAAGACATTGCTATTCCTTAATATTTAATACGGATCGGATTAAAAACACTCTTGAGCTTACAGCTATTGCTTTACATAACCTTTTATATTTTTCAGAATCCACAATAAAATCACTACAGATACAAATTGTTCTGAGCACTGGGCTATGTTCTTTTGTCACTTGTTAAGCAGGCTAACATTCATTGCTTTGCTGAAAATACCTTATTGTTTGCAGACTTGAAAAATTATACACATCACCTAATAAGTCAAAGGAGTGACTCACTCTATTTTCTTGCTTACTCTCCTCAGATGTAGCCTATGGAGATTCTGTTGTGAATTATTCACAAATGGTACATCTACTACTGTGCTATCTATTTTGAAAACCCGAAAATGATATTGGTAACAAGAGCTATTGAGGCACCATGTATTAAATGCTTGCTTGCAGATGCTATATATAAAATTTAAAATAAATATCAGTGTAACAACGTAGCCATTTAAAATTGTTAAACGCGATCCAATACCGTTATAGTTCCCATTTAATGTATGATGTACAGGACATTTAATTAATAGAAAACTGTAAGTCATCCATGTGAGCTCAGACAAACTGAAACTGGTCAAATGGAAGGATATTTGTTTATGATCCAACTTTTACAAGATTCATTTTCTGCATATATCTTTACACATGTGAAGTTATGCACACTTGGGCATTATGAACATGAGGAGAGTTGGTTCTGGAAGCTCTGGGAGTATGCAGAATGGGATCTGTATCTTAGAGTATTTGTTATAATCCCGAGCATCTGTTGGCAGCCTAGCCTCATTAGGGTTGTTGGAATAAAATGGATGTTTGCTCAAAGGTAGACTAGTGTCATTTGCCAGCAAGCTGATTTTTACTCCTAGGGAGAAATGGTTAGGTCATAGTAATCATGTTGCTGTAAGGCAAATACAGCAAAATGCTGTTACAGTTTTATTAAAGCCGATTGGTTTGTTGAAGTTGTTGCTGGTTTGTCCATTTGGTTAAACTGATTATGTTTTTCGTAAAGTACCGGTGACTGAAAATATGACACTTGCACAGAATAATGTTCAATCAGCCAAAATTATCCAACCTAAACCTTTTTTTTTAGGACTTGATAAACCATAGTAAATGAGCTGGGAAGGAAGTGCGTTAACACTGTTGTGTTATTATGTTAAATATTTATTTTTGGTTTATAAATATACTGATAAACTAATTCTAAAACAGTTATTTTCCTATAGGCATTTAATATAATTATTTTCTTTAATTTGTATTACTATGTATACTGGTTAATGGAAACTGTTTTTCTGTTTATGTGTGCAGTTTATCAAAAAGGAAGAGCGATAGACTCTGGCGAAGTGGAAATAGGAAAACAGATTGTGAAGATAATCCCACCTGCTTTGTTCTGGCGATTCCAGATTACAATTCACCATCCTATGTATTTAAAATTTAATGTCTCATTTTCAAAAGATTCCCTTCTTGGTATATATGGAAAAAGAAACATCCCACCAACACACACACAAGTATGTATAGTACTTACTTTTGTCTGGTAATGTTACCACTTTAGGAGCTATTGATGATACGGATAATGTAAATCTTAACTCTACTCCTGCTGGGAAGATCAATTCCCTCTATTTGTCTTGGCGACCACTGTCATGAAGACAGAAATTGATGGGAAATCTACAGTTTTACACATGTCCCCAGAACAGGAGGTAAGGGTGAATCTTACAAAGTGGACACCTAATCCAGTTACAGCTGTTTAAGAGTGAATTTCACCTCTCTTCCTGTAGTCTCTCTTGGACATGAAGCAAGGAGAACTATCCCATATGAGACACAGATAGTAACAACAACAAAAAAACAAAACAACTTGACAGGAGTTCTATCTATTCCCTACTCAAAAAAAGTTTTGGCTAGAGATATGCTTTAAATGTTAAGAAAATTCATCTTTTCTTGCATTCAGGGTTAGCTAGCTTAGTCTTAAGGTGCCCACACACCTTGCGATAATCGTACGATAATCGTGGGAAATCCCGCAATCGTACGATTTTCGTAAGGTGTGGGGAAGCCGTGTGACCTCTACTACAGTAAGGTCACACGACTTATCTTACGAACATGTTCGAAAACCCGCCGAGAATCGTACGATTTTCGGCGGGTCTGTAGCATGTTCGTTAGATAAAAGCCGAACGGGCCAGTGTGCGCAAGCGCACACTGCCCATTCGGCATTGCGGTCATCGGAAGTACGATCTCAGCGGGGCGGGCTTGCGATCATCGCAAGTACGATCTGCCTGTCCAAGATAGGCAGATTGTACGTTTTTTTAATTACCTTACAACCATAGCAAGACAAAAGTCTTGCTATGGTTGTAAGGTGTGTGCCCAGCCTTATACTGTTTAAACATATATAACTAACATATGAATTCAACTTGTCAAAATTGTATTTTAGCAACTAGATCAACATTAACTATGCACAGATTCTTCATAGCAGTATTTAAAATAGATTAATGGTGCAGTCAGTGTAAGGTGAAAATAATAACCATGTACGACTGCACAACATCATTTGGTGTGCAATTGGTTGGTTAGCACTCAATTATATCTTTTATCATATTATAGTATGGTAATTAACTCCTATACCTAATCTTGATGTCAGATTATAGTGGAATTTATCCCTTCTTATGAAGTGACCACAATGTCTTTCTTAATCATTATAATATGTTCTGCTTGATAGGATATTACCCTTTGATCTTTTGGTCCATTCGGATTCACTTAATAAATCTGCATTAAGGCAGAAAATTGTTAATAGCCATTGTGTTATGATATAATACAAACTTTCCTTTTTGCTGTGGTCTAACATTTTCAAAGCTTTTCAAAGTAAAAATGTGTGCTACAATCGGCTTAATCAGTCATAAACTGCCCTTGATCTTCACACAGTTTGATTTTGTAAAGTTGATGGATGGAAAGCACTTGATAAAGCAAGAACCAAAAAATGCAGAAAACCCACAGCACGCACCTCGGAGTCTAGTCCTCGCTTCCTTACAAGAGACAGGCTTCATTGAATACATGGATCAAGGTGCTTGGCATTTAGCGTTTTACAATGATGGGAAGAAGATGGAACAAGTTTTTGTTCTAACAACGGCAATAGGTGAGAATTGTCTCCCACACCTCTATACAAATTGTACATTTTGCTATTTCAATATGTAGCAACTGCTAACAACGGTACTGCTCATTTGCGAACTATTTTATTTCCTTTCTCTACTTTGTATTCAATTGGATAGATTAAAAAAAAAAAGAGTAGAGCATATTCACTTTGTAAAGTATAAAAAAACCTCACAGAAATGATTGGATTATTCCTGTCAGTACAGCTTCACTTCATTTTACTAAGCTAAACAAAAATGTACTTTGCTAAATAAACATTCACTTATTAAGTGAACCGCCTATGGTTTAATAAATCAATGAAAATTACTCACGCTAAGGTTTTCCCGTGCAAATATCCATGTCCATTTTAACTTGGCTAATATCAAGTTCATCTAAGCTGGCTCTGCTCAAAAAGATGATCAAAATGTTTGGTGAGCACACCCATCTGTGTATGACAATTTGCATCACACTGACAGCAAGTTGCCCGTCTCTGCACAGCAACTTCATGCATTAACCCAGAATGATAATTGGTAAGTCAAAAGGATGCAACGCGACTTGATTATTGAATTTTGTTTGCAGACTATCGGGTAATGAACAATACCCATAGGACTTAACAACATGTACAACACCAGCTCATCACTGTTTGTTCTGCAGCAATGGGACTACACCCAGGGGACCCTTATGCATGTGCCTTTATGTTTGTTTACAATCAGAAAAAGCCTTAGCTACCTTTACAGCTATCCTAGTCATGTTAGCTCTAGAAGCACAACAGAGCCACAGTGTTATCAAGAGAATTAATCTGCTCACTATTATTTTAAAATTGCCATTTGATATTAATTTAAGATAAATGGTTTGCATTGTGCATGTGTGCTTTGAGTCTGATACACAGAAGCCATAATATACTTTTACTACAGCCAGATCATCTAAGCTCCTCAAAGGCTGCAGCAGTGTACTCCTGGTATTACGTCCCATGTGTTTGTAGGTCACCCAAGATTTTTTATATCTGTTTTGCAGCATTCAAAACATTTGCCATTGACCTCCACACCTAATCATCCATTCAGTGAGGACTTTTCATGCTGTGATTTTAAATTAAAAAACTGCTGCCATGAAAGCCCATGTGTGTTTGTTCTCTAACCAAATATTGTTAGTATCATATTACAGTAATCTGGGACGTACTAGCTATATTGGCTTGCTACTCAAGTTACAAAAATAATTATATTGAGCAATAGGGTTTAGGTCATAGGTACTGTAGCAAGCTGCAAATCAGACTTGATTCAGACTGAATATTGGGCTCCCTACCTGCAGTAGTAAACCTTTCTTCAGCAAAGCCTTGCATCTGACTGACTTGCATTAGATTTGATCAGCTTTTACAGCCAGGTTTCACCTGATATTTCTAGACAATAATTAAATCATGCACTGCACTCACCTGGATCATTAGACCCATTAATGGTAATTACCCATAACATTCCAAAATCAGTTAAAGAAAAATATACATACATAGTTACATAGTATTTGAGGTTGAATAAAGACACATGTCCATCAAGTCCAACCTATTGTGTGTGTGTGTGTGTAAAGATCCCCGAGTCATCTCGTTTTTAGGAGTACTTGTACCCCTGTATATTACCGTTTCTCAGGAAATCGTCCAAAAGCTTCTTGAACGATTCCACACTATTAGCTGAAATCACTGCTTGTGGCAACGAGTTCCAGACCCTAACCGCGCGAACTGAGAAGAACCCCCTCCGCCCCTTGTGTTTGAATTTTTTTTCTACCAGTTTCAGGTGGTGGCCTCTAGTCTTTGTTACGGAATTAATCGTAAAGAGTTTGTTGCTAATGTTGCTATGACTATGGAACATTTTGTACATGAAAATCATGTCCCCCCTTAATCTCCTTAGTTCCAGCGTGAACATATTTAAATTTAGTAACCGTGTCTCATAGCTCTGGTCCTCCATCCCTTTGATGAGTTTGGTCGCCCTTCGCTGGACTTTCTCCAGTTCAAGGACATCCCCTCTGTGTACCGGTGCCCAAAACTGCACCGCATACTCCAGGTGAGGCCGAACCAGTGATGTGTAAAGTGGCAAAATTATAGACTTATCCCTGCAAAACATTCCCTTCTTGATGCAGGACAGGACTCTACTAGCTTTGCTTACCGCAACCTGGCATTGTAATCTATTATTGAGTTTATGGTCTACAGTGACCCCCAAATCTTTCTCCATTTCAGACTTCCCTAGCGGCATACCCATTATTGTATAACCCATTTGCGTGTTTTTTGTCCCAAAGTGCATAACTTTGCATTTATCAACATTAAACCTCATCTGCCATAAAGTTGCCCATTCCCCTATTTTATACATGCCATAATATGCCGAGCTGAAGAAACAATCAAATATAAACAGTGAAATATACAACAATTATTATAGGCTGAACTCAAACCACATAGCATTCACAGTTAAATAAAGTCCAAACAAATCAAATTAATCCATACAATATGATGCAATGTGTTGTAATGTTGGGGAGCTCAGAGAGCACTTGCACAGTGTTTTCCCATTAACAAAAAGTCTTTATTTTTCTTTCAAAAGGCAGACAATCAAGAAGTCCAACATAAAATAGCTTGCTGCAGCATATAACAGATATGGGCTTACCAATCCTTGAGTTTTCCCTCACACTCAGTGTCCCAGACCTATAACAGTTTTCTCTTGCTGCTCCGTCATCAATCCTCAGGGCCACTGTCTGTTACCTCCAGACAACCTCAGTAACGTGCTAACCTGCACAATAGGTTTCACAAACCCACAGCTCCCTGCTGCACTGGTGTTAGGTCCGCGGTGTGGGCCCGAGATGATGAGGAGGACCTCCCTTGCAACCCTGTCTGATGAGCACTGGGTTTGAGACAGTGTGTGTCAGGCAGGGGGTGCACGGGTGCCGGATCAGGATACCAGGTATCAGCAACAGGTAGCGTGCAGGCAGGATAGGCAACCGTGCAGGATCCTAGAAG